>NW_027193600.1:0-51110 GCF_032444005.1 Ranitomeya imitator
CCCATATACCGCACCTGTAATACACTACATCACTACACCCCCATTATACTGCACCTGTAATACACTACATCACTACACCCCCCATATACCTGCACCTGTAATACACTACATCACTACACACCCCCCATATACTGCACCTGTAATACACTACATCACTACACCCCCCATATACTGCACCTGTAATACACTACATCACTACACCCCCCATATACTGCACCTGTAATACACTACATCACTACACCCCCCATATACTGCACCTGTAATACACTACATCACTACACCCCCCATATACTGCACCTGTAATACACTACATCACTACACCCCCCATATACTGCACCTGTAATACACTACATCACTACACCCCCATATACTGCACCTGTAATACACTACATCACTACACCCCCCATAATACTGCACCTGTAATACACTACATCACTACACCCCCCATATACTGCACCTGTAATACACTACATCACTACACCTCCCATATACTGCACCTGTAATACACTACATCACTACACCCCCCCATATACTGCACCTGTAATACACTACATCACTACACCCCCCATATACTGCACCTGTAATACACTACATCACTACACCCACCCCATATACTGCACCTGTAATACACTACATCACTACACCCCCATATACTGCACCTGTAATACACTACATCACTACACCTCCCATATACTGCACCTGTAATACACTACATCACTACACCTCCCCATATACTGCACCTGTAATACACTACATCACTACACCCCCATATACTGCACCTGTAATACACTACATCACTACACCTCCCATATACTGCACCTGTAATACACTACATCACTACACCCCCCATATACTGCACCTGTAATACACTACATCACTACACCCCCATATACTGCACCTGTAATACACTACATCACTACACCCCCCATATACTGCACCTGTAATACACTACATCACTACACCCCCCATATACTGCACCTGTAATACACTACATCACTACACCCCCCATATACTGCACCTGTAATACACTACATCACTACACCCCCCATATACTGCACCTGTAATACACTACATCACTACACCCCCATATACTGCACCTGTAATACACTACATCACTACACCCCTCATATACCGCACCTGTAATACACTACATCACTACACCCCCCATATACCGCACCTGTAATACACTACATCACTACACCCCCCATATACTGCACCTGTAATATACACTACATCACTACACCTCCCATATACTGCACCTGTAATACACTACATCACTACACCCCCCATATACTGCACCTGTAATACACTACATCACTACACCCCCCATATACTGCACCTGTAATACACTACATCACTACACCCCCCATATACCGCACCTGTAATACACTACATCACTACACCCCCCATATACTGCACCTGTAATACACTACATCACTACACCCCCCATATACTGCACCTGTAATACACTACATCACTACACCCCCCATATACTGCACCTGTAATACACTACATCACTACACCCCCATATACTGCACCTGTAATACACTACATCACTACACCCCCATATACCTGCACCTGTAATACACTACATCACTACACCCCCATATACCTGCACCTGTAATACACTACATCACTACACCCCCCATATACTGCACCTGTAATACACTACATCACTACACCTCCCATATACTGCACCTGTAATACACTACATCACTACACCCCCCATATACTGCACCTGTAATACACTACATCACTACACCCCCATATACTGCACCTGTAATACACTACATCACTACACCCCCCATATACTGCACCTGTAATACACTACATCACTACACCCCCATATACTGCACCTGTAATACACTACATCACTACACCCCCCATATACTGCACCTGTAATACACTACATCACTACACCCCCATATACTGCACCTGTAATACACTACATCACTACACCCCCCCATATACCGCACCTGTAATACACTACATCACTACACCCCCATATACTGCACCTGTAATACACTACATCACTACACCCCCCATATACTGCACCTGTAATACACTACATCACTACACCCCCCATATACTGCACCTGTAATACACTACATCACTACACCCCCCATATACTGCACCTGTAATACACTACATCACTACACCCCCATATACCGCACCTGTAATACACTACATCACTACACCCCCCATATACTGCACCTGTAATACACTACATCACTACACCCCCCATATACTGCACCTGTAATACACTACATCACTAACACCCCCATATACTGCACCTGTAATACACTACATCACTACACCCCCCATATACCTGCACCTGTAATACACTACATCACTACACCCCCATATACTGCACCTGTAATACACTACATCACTACACCCCCCATATACTGCACCTGTAATACACTACATCACTACACCCCCCATATACCGCACCTGTAATACACTACATCACTACACCCCCCATATACTGCACCTGTAATACACTACATCACTACACCCCCCATATACTGCACCTGTAATACACTACATCACTACACCCCCCATATACTGCACCTGTAATACACTACATCACTACACCCCCCATATACTGCACCTGTAATACACTACATCACTACACCCCCATATACTGCACCTGTAATACACTACATCACTACACCCCCATATACTGCACCTGTAATACACTACATCACTACACCCCCATATACTGCACCTGTAATACACTACATCACTACACCCCCCATATACTGCACCTGTAATACACTACATCACTACACCCCCATATACTGCACCTGTAATACACTACATCACTACACCCCCATATACTGCACCTGTAATACACTACATCACTACACCCCCCATATACTGCACCTGTAATACACTACATCACTACACCCCCCATATACTGCACCTGTAATACACTACATCACTACACCCCCCATATACTGCACCTGTAATACACTACATCACTACACCCCCCATATACTGCACCTGTAATACACTACATCACTACACCCCCCATATACTGCACCTGTAATACACTACATCACTACACCCCCCATATACTGCACCTGTAATACACTACATCACTACACCCCCATATACTGCACCTGTAATACACTACATCACTACACCCCCCATATACTGCACCTGTAATACACTACATCACTACACCCCCCATATACTGCACCTGTAATACACTACATCACTACACCCCCCATATACTGCACCTGTAATACACTACATCACTACACCCCCCATATACTGCACCTGTAATACACTACATCACTACACCCCCCATATACTGCACCTGTAATACACTACATCACTACACCCCCCATATACTGCACCTGTAATACACTACATCACTACACCCCCCATATACTGCACCTGTAATACACTACATCACTACACCCCCCATATACTGCACCTGTAATACACTACATCACTACACCCCCATATACTGCACCTGTAATACACTACATCACTACACCCCCCATATACTGCACCTGTAATACACTACATCACTACACCCCCCATATACTGCACCTGTAATACACTACATCACTACACCCCCATATACTGCACCTGTAATACACTACATCACTACACCCCCCATATACTGCACCTGTAATACACTACATCACTACACCCCCCATATACTGCACCTGTAATACACTACATCACTACACCCCCCATATACTGCACCTGTAATACACTACATCACTACACCCCCATATACTGCACCTGTAATACACTACATCACTACACCCCCCATATACTGCACCTGTAATACACTACATCACTACACCCCCCATATACTGCACCTGTAATACACTACATCACTACACCCCCCATATACTGCACCTGTAATACACTACATCACTACACCCCCCATATACTGCACCTGTAATACACTACATCACTACACCCCCCATATACTGCACCTGTAATACACTACATCACTACACCCCCCATATACTGCACCTGTAATACACTACATCACTACACCCCCCATATACTGCACCTGTAATACACTACATCACTACACCCCCCATATACTGCACCTGTAATACACTACATCACTACACCCCCATATACTGCACCTGTAATACACTACATCACTACACCCCCCATATACTGCACCTGTAATACACTACATCACTACACCCCCCATATACTGCACCTGTAATACACTACATCACTACACCCCCCATATACTGCACCTGTAATACACTACATCACTACACCCCCCATATACTGCACCTGTAATACACTACATCACTACACCCCCATATACTGCACCTGTAATACACTACATCACTACACCCCCATATACTGCACCTGTAATACACTACATCACTACACCCCCCATATACTGCACCTGTAATACACTACATCACTACACCCCCCATATACTGCACCTGTAATACACTACATCACTACACCTCCCATATACTGCACCTGTAATACACTACATCACTACACCCCCCATATACTGCACCTGTAATACACTACATCACTACACCCCCCATATACTGCACCTGTAATACACTACATCACTACACCCCCCATATACTGCACCTGTAATACACTACATCACTACACCCCCATATACTGCACCTGTAATACACTACATCACTACACCCCCCATATACTGCACCTGTAATACACTACATCACTACAACCCCCCATATACTGCACCTGTAATACACTACATCACTACACCCCCATATACTGCACCTGTAATACACTACATCACTACACCCCCATATACTGCACCTGTAATACACTACATCACTACACCCCCCATATACTGCACCTGTAATACACTACATCACTACACCCCCCATATACTGCACCTGTAATACACTACATCACTACACCCCCCATATACTGCACCTGTAATACACTACATCACTACACCCCCATATACTGCACCTGTAATACACTACATCACTACACCCCCCATATACTGCACCTGTAATACACTACATCACTACACCCCCCATATACTGCACCTGTAATACACTACATCACTACACCCCCCATATACTGCACCTGTAATACACTACATCACTACACCCCCATATACTGCACCTGTAATACACTACATCACTACACCCCCCATATACTGCACCTGTAATACACTACATCACTACACCCCCCATATACTGCACCTGTAATACACTACATCACTACACCCCCCATATACTGCACCTGTAATACACTACATCACTACACCCCCATATACTGCACCTGTAATACACTACATCACTACACCCCCCATATACTGCACCTGTAATACACTACATCACTACACCCCCATATACTGCACCTGTAATACACTACATCACTACACCCCCCATATACTGCACCTGTAATACACTACATCACTACACCCCCCATATACTGCACCTGTAATACACTACATCACTACACCCCCCATATACTGCACCTGTAATACACTACATCACTACAACCCCCCATATACTGCACCTGTAATACACTACATCACTACACCCCCCATATACTGCACCTGTAATACACTACATCACTACACCCCCCATATACTGCACCTGTAATACACTACATCACTACACCCCCCATATACTGCACCTGTAATACACTACATCACTACACCCCCCATATACTGCACCTGTAATACACTACATCACTACACCCCCCATATACTGCACCTGTAATACACTACATCACTACACCCCCCATATACTGCACCTGTAATACACTACATCACTACACCCCCCATATACTGCACCTGTAATACACTACATCACTACACCCCCCATATACTGCACCTGTAATACACTACATCACTACACCCCCCATATACTGCACCTGTAATACACTACATCACTACACCCCCCCATATACTGCACCTGTAATACACTACATCACTACACCCCCCATATACTGCACCTGTAATACACTACATCACTACACCCCCCATATACTGCACCTGTAATACACTACATCACTACACCCCCATATACTGCACCTGTAATACACTACATCACTACACCCCCCATATACTGCACCTGTAATACACTACATCACTACACCCCCCATATACTGCACCTGTAAATCACTACACCCCCCATATACTGCACCTGTAATACACTACATCACTACACCCCCCATATACTGCACCTGTAATACACTACATCACTACACCCCCCATATACTGCACCTGTAATACACTACATCACTACACCCCCCATATACTGCACCTGTAATACACTACATCACTACACCCCCCATATACTGCACCTGTAATACACTACATCACTACACCCCCCATATACTGCACCTGTAATACACTACATCACTACACCCCCCATATACTGCACCTGTAATACACTACATCACTACACCCCCCATATACTGCACCTGTAATACACTACATCACTACACCCCCCATATACTGCACCTGTAATACACTACATCACTACACCCCCCATATACTGCACCTGTAATACACTACATCACTACACCCCCCATATACTGCACCTGTAATACACTACATCACTACACCCCCCATATACTGCACCTGTAATACACTACATCACTACACCCCCCATATACTGCACCTGTAATACACTACATCACTACACCCCCCATATACTGCACCTGTAATACACTACATCACTACACCCCCCATATACTGCACCTGTAATACACTACATCACTACACCCCCCATATACTGCACCTGTAATACACTACATCACTACACCCCCCATATACTGCACCTGTAATACACTACATCACTACACCCCCCATATACTGCACCTGTAATACACTACATCACTACACCCCCCATATACTGCACCTGTAATACACTACATCACTACACCCCCCATATACTGCACCTGTAATACACTACATCACTACACCCCCCATATACTGCACCTGTAATACACTACATCACTACACCCCCCATATACTGCACCTGTAATACACTACATCACTACACCCCCCATATACTGCACCTGTAATACACTACATCACTACACCCCCCATATACTGCACCTGTAATACACTACATCACTACACCCCCCATATACTGCACCTGTAATACACTACATCACTACACCCCCCATATACTGCACCTGTAATACACTACATCACTACACCCCCCATATACTGCACCTGTAATACACTACATCACTACACCCCCCATATACTGCACCTGTAATACACTACATCACTACACCCCCCATATACTGCACCTGTAATACACTACATCACTACACCCCCCATATACTGCACCTGTAATACACTACATCACTACACCCCCCATATACTGCACCTGTAATACACTACATCACTACACCCCCCATATACTGCACCTGTAATACACTACATCACTACACCCCCCATATACTGCACCTGTAATACACTACATCACTACACCCCCCATATACTGCACCTGTAATACACTACATCACTACACCCCCCATATACTGCACCTGTAATACACTACATCACTACACCCCCATATACTGCACCTGTAATACACTACATCACTACACCCCCCATATACTGCACCTGTAATACACTACATCACTACACCCCCCATATACTGCACCTGTAATACACTACATCACTACACCCCCCATATACTGCACCTGTAATACACTACATCACTACACCCCCCATATACTGCACCTGTAATACACTACATCACTACACCCCCCATATACTGCACCTGTAATACACTACATCACTACACCCCCCATATACTGCACCTGTAATACACTACATCACTACACCCCCCATATACTGCACCTGTAATACACTACATCACTACACCCCCCATATACTGCACCTGTAATACACTACATCACTACACCCCCCATATACTGCACCTGTAATACACTACATCACTACACCCCCCATATACTGCACCTGTAATACACTACATCACTACACCCCCCATATACTGCACCTGTAATACACTACATCACTACACCCCCCATATACTGCACCTGTAATACACTACATCACTACACCCCCCATATACTGCACCTGTAATACACTACATCACTACACCCCCCATATACTGCACCTGTAATACACTACATCACTACACCCCCATATACTGCACCTGTAATACACTACATCACTACACCCCCCATATACTGCACCTGTAATACACTACATCACTACACCCCCCATATACTGCACCTGTAATACACTACATCACTACACCCCCCATATACTGCACCTGTAATACACTACATCACTACACCCCCATATACTGCACCTGTAATACACTACATCACTACACCCCCATATACTGCACCTGTAATACACTACATCACTACACCCCCCATATACTGCACCTGTAATACACTACATCACTACACCCCCCATATACTGCACCTGTAATACACTACATCACTACACCCCCATATACTGCACCTGTAATACACTACATCACTACACCCCCCATATACTGCACCTGTAATACACTACATCACTACACCCCCCATATACTGCACCTGTAATACACTACATCACTACACCCCCCATATACTGCACCTGTAATACACTACATCACTACACCCTACACCCCCCATATACTGCACCTGTAATACACTACATCACTACACCCCCATATACTGCACCTGTAATACACTACATCACTACACCCCCCATATACTGCACCTGTAATACACTACATCACTACACCCCCCATATACTGCACCTGTAATACACTACATCACTACACCCCCCATATACTGCACCTGTAATACACTACATCACTACACCCCCCATATACTGCACCTGTAATACACTACATCACTACACCCCCCATATACTGCACCTGTAATACACTACATCACTACACCCCCCATATACTGCACCTGTAATACACTACATCACTACACCCCCCATATACTGCACCTGTAATACACTACATCACTACACCCCCCATATACTGCACCTGTAATACACTACATCACTACACCCCCCATATACTGCACCTGTAATACACTACATCACTACACCCCCATATACTGCACCTGTAATACACTACATCACTACACCCCCATATACTGCACCTGTAATACACTACATCACTACACCCCCCATATACTGCACCTGTAATACACTACATCACTACACCCCCCATATACTGCACCTGTAATACACTACATCACTACACCCCCCATATACTGCACCTGTAATACACTACATCACTACACCCCCCATATACTGCACCTGTAATACACTACATCACTACACCCCCCATATACTGCACCTGTAATACACTACATCACTACACCCCCCATATACTGCACCTGTAATACACTACATCACTACACCCCCCATATACTGCACCTGTAATACACTACATCACTACACCCCCATATACTGCACCTGTAATACACTACATCACTACACCCCCATATACTGCACCTGTAATACACTACATCACTACACCCCCCATATACTGCACCTGTAATACACTACATCACTACACCCCCATATACTGCACCTGTAATACACTACATCACTACACCCCCCATATACTGCACCTGTAATACACTACATCACTACACCCCCCATATACTGCACCTGTAATACACTACATCACTACACCCCCATATACTGCACCTGTAATACACTACATCACTACACCCCCCATATACTGCACCTGTAATACACTACATCACTACACCCCCCATATACTGCACCTGTAATACACTACATCACTACACCCCCCATATACTGCACCTGTAATACACTACATCACTACACCCCCCATATACTGCACCTGTAATACACTACATCACTACACCCCCCATATACTGCACCTGTAATACACTACATCACTACACCCCCCATATACTGCACCTGTAATACACTACATCACTACACCCCCCATATACTGCACCTGTAATACACTACATCACTACACCCCCCATATACTGCACCTGTAATACACTACATCACTACACCCCCCATATACTGCACCTGTAATACACTACATCACTACACCCCCCATATACTGCACCTGTAATACACTACATCACTACACCCCCCATATACTGCACCTGTAATACACTACATCACTACACCCCCCATATACTGCACCTGTAATACACTACATCACTACACCCCCCATATACTGCACCTGTAATACACTACATCACTACACCCCCATATACTGCACCTGTAATACACTACATCACTACACCCCCCATATACTGCACCTGTAATACACTACATCACTACACCCCCCATATACTGCACCTGTAATACACTACATCACTACACCCCCCATATACTGCACCTGTAATACACTACATCACTACACCCCCCATATACTGCACCTGTAATACACTACATCACTACACCCCCCATATACTGCACCTGTAATACACTACATCACTACACCCCCCATATACTGCACCTGTAATACACTACATCACTACACCCCCCATATACTGCACCTGTAATACACTACATCACTACACCCCCCATATACTGCACCTGTAATACACTACATCACTACACCCCCCATATACTGCACCTGTAATACACTACATCACTACACCCCCCATATACTGCACCTGTAATACACTACATCACTACACCCCCCATATACTGCACCTGTAATACACTACATCACTACACCCCCCATATACTGCACCTGTAATACACTACATCACTACACCCCCCATATACTGCACCTGTAATACACTACATCACTACACCCCCCATATACTGCACCTGTAATACACTACATCACTACACCCCCCATATACTGCACCTGTAATACACTACATCACTACACCCCCCATATACTGCACCTGTAATACACTACATCACTACACCCCCCATATACTGCACCTGTAATACACTACATCACTACACCCCCCATATACTGCACCTGTAATACACTACATCACTACACCCCCCATATACTGCACCTGTAATACACTACATCACTACACCCCCCATATACTGCACCTGTAATACACTACATCACTACACCCCCCATATACTGCACCTGTAATACACTACATCACTACACCCCCCATATACTGCACCTGTAATACACTACATCACTACACCCCCCATATACTGCACCTGTAATACACTACATCACTACACCCCCCATATACTGCACCTGTAATACACTACATCACTACACCCCCCATATACTGCACCTGTAATACACTACATCACTACACCCCCCATATACTGCACCTGTAATACACTACATCACTACACCCCCCATATACTGCACCTGTAATACACTACATCACTACACCCCCCATATACTGCACCTGTAATACACTACATCACTACACCCCCCATATACTGCACCTGTAATACACTACATCACTACACCCCCCATATACTGCACCTGTAATACACTACATCACTACACCCCCCATATACTGCACCTGTAATACACTACATCACTACACCCCCCATATACTGCACCTGTAATACACTACATCACTACACCCCCCATATACTGCACCTGTAATACACTACATCACTACACCCCCCATATACTGCACCTGTAATACACTACATCACTACACCCCCCATATACTGCACCTGTAATACACTACATCACTACACCCCCCATATACTGCACCTGTAATACACTACATCACTACACCCCCCATATACTGCACCTGTAATACACTACATCACTACACCCCCCATATACTGCACCTGTAATACACTACATCACTACACCCCCCATATACTGCACCTGTAATACACTACATCACTACACCCCCCATATACTGCACCTGTAATACACTACATCACTACACCCCCCATATACTGCACCTGTAATACACTACATCACTACACCCCCCATATACTGCACCTGTAATACACTACATCACTACACCCCCCATATACTGCACCTGTAATACACTACATCACTACACCCCCCATATACTGCACCTGTAATACACTACATCACTACACCCCCCATATACTGCACCTGTAATACACTACATCACTACACCCCCCATATACTGCACCTGTAATACACTACATCACTACACCCCCCATATACTGCACCTGTAATACACTACATCACTACACCCCCCATATACTGCACCTGTAATACACTACATCACTACACCCCCCATATACTGCACCTGTAATACACTACATCACTACACCCCCCATATACTGCACCTGTAATACACTACATCACTACACCCCCCATATACTGCACCTGTAATACACTACATCACTACACCCCCCATATACTGCACCTGTAATACACTACATCACTACACCCCCCATATACTGCACCTGTAATACACTACATCACTACACCCCCCATATACTGCACCTGTAATACACTACATCACTACACCCCCCATATACTGCACCTGTAATACACTACATCACTACACCCCCCATATACTGCACCTGTAATACACTACATCACTACACCCCCCATATACTGCACCTGTAATACACTACATCACTACACCCCCCATATACTGCACCTGTAATACACTACATCACTACACCCCCCATATACTGCACCTGTAATACACTACATCACTACACCCCCCATATACTGCACCTGTAATACACTACATCACTACACCCCCCATATACTGCACCTGTAATACACTACATCACTACACCCCCCATATACTGCACCTGTAATACACTACATCACTACACCCCCCATATACTGCACCTGTAATACACTACATCACTACACCCCCCATATACTGCACCTGTAATACACTACATCACTACACCCCCCATATACTGCACCTGTAATACACTACATCACTACACCCCCCATATACTGCACCTGTAATACACTACATCACTACACCCCCCATATACTGCACCTGTAATACACTACATCACTACACCCCCCATATACTGCACCTGTAAACTACACCCCCCATATACTGCACCTGTAATACACTACATCACTACACCCCCCATATACTGCACCTGTAATACACTACATCACTACACCCCCCATATACTGCACCTGTAATACACTACATCACTACACCCCCCATATACTGCACCTGTAATACACTACATCACTACACCCCCCATATACTGCACCTGTAATACACTACATCACTACACCCCCCATATACTGCACCTGTAATACACTACATCACTACACCCCCCATATACTGCACCTGTAATACACTACATCACTACACCCCCCATATACTGCACCTGTAATACACTACATCACTACACCCCCCATATACTGCACCTGTAATACACTACATCACTACACCCCCCATATACTGCACCTGTAATACACTACATCACTACACCCCCCATATACTGCACCTGTAATACACTACATCACTACACCCCCCATATACTGCACCTGTAATACACTACACATCACTACACCCCCCATATACTGCACCTGTAATACACTACATCACTACACCCCCCATATACTGCACCTGTAATACACTACATCACTACACCCCCCATATACTGCACCTGTAATACACTACATCACTACACCCCCCATATACTGCACCTGTAATACACTACATCACTACACCCCCCATATACTGCACCTGTAATACACTACATCACTACACCCCCCATATACTGCACCTGTAATACACTACATCACTACACCCCCCATATACTGCACCTGTAATACACTACATCACTACACCCCCCATATACTGCACCTGTAATACACTACATCACTACACCCCCCATATACTGCACCTGTAATACACTACATCACTACACCCCCCATATACTGCACCTGTAATACACTACATCACTACACCCCCCATATACTGCACCTGTAATACACTACATCACTACACCCCCCATATACTGCACCTGTAATACACTACATCACTACACCCCCCATATACTGCACCTGTAATACACTACATCACTACACCCCCCATATACTGCACCTGTAATACACTACATCACTACACCCCCCATATACTGCACCTGTAATACACTACATCACTACACCCCCCATATACTGCACCTGTAATACACTACATCACTACACCCCCCATATACTGCACCTGTAATACACTACATCACTACACCCCCCATATACTGCACCTGTAATACACTACATCACTACACCCCCCATATACTGCACCTGTAATACACTACATCACTACACCCCCCATATACTGCACCTGTAATACACTACATCACTACACCCCCCATATACTGCACCTGTAATACACTACATCACTACACCCCCCATATACTGCACCTGTAATACACTACATCACTACACCCCCCATATACTGCACCTGTAATACACTACATCACTACACCCCCCATATACTGCACCTGTAATACACTACATCACTACACCCCCCATATACTGCACCTGTAATACACTACATCACTACACCCCCCATATACTGCACCTGTAATACACTACATCACTACACCCCCCATATACTGCACCTGTAATACACTACATCACTAACCCCCCATATACTGCACCTGTAATACACTACATCACTACACCCCCCATATACTGCACCTGTAATACACTACATCACTACACCCCCCATATACTGCACCTGTAATACACTACATCACTACACCCCCCATATACTGCACCTGTAATACACTACATCACTACACCCCCCATATACTGCACCTGTAATACACTACATCACTACACCCCCCATATACTGCACCTGTAATACACTACATCACTACACCCCCCATATACTGCACCTGTAATACACTACATCACTACACCCCCCATATACTGCACCTGTAATACACTACATCACTACACCCCCCATATACTGCACCTGTAATACACTACATCACTACACCCCCCATATACTGCACCTGTAATACACTACATCACTACACCCCCCATATACTGCACCTGTAATACACTACATCACTACACCCCCCATATACTGCACCTGTAATACACTACATCACTACACCCCCATATACTGCACCTGTAATACACTACATCACTACACCCCCCATATACTGCACCTGTAATACACTACATCACTACACCCCCCATATACTGCACCTGTAATACACTACATCACTACACCCCCCATATACTGCACCTGTAATACACTACATCACTACACCCCCCATATACTGCACCTGTAATACACTACATCACTACACCCCCCATATACTGCACCTGTAATACACTACATCACTACACCCCCCATATACTGCACCTGTAATACACTACATCACTACACCCCCCATATACTGCACCTGTAATACACTACATCACTACACCCCCCATATACTGCACCTGTAATACACTACATCACTACACCCCCCATATACTGCACCTGTAATACACTACATCACTACACCCCCCATATACTGCACCTGTAATACACTACATCACTACACCCCCCATATACTGCACCTGTAATACACTACATCACTACACCCCCCATATACTGCACCTGTAATACACTACATCACTACACCCCCCATATACTGCACCTGTAATACACTACATCACTACACCCCCCATATACTGCACCTGTAATACACTACATCACTACACCCCCCATATACTGCACCTGTAATACACTACATCACTACACCCCCCATATACTGCACCTGTAATACACTACATCACTACACCCCCCATATACTGCACCTGTAATACACTACATCACTACACCCCCCATATACTGCACCTGTAATACACTACATCACTACACCCCCCATATACTGCACCTGTAATACACTACATCACTACACCCCCCATATACTGCACCTGTAATACACTACATCACTACACCCCCCATATACTGCACCTGTAATACACTACATCACTACACCCCCCATATACTGCACCTGTAATACACTACATCACTACACCCCCCATATACTGCACCTGTAATACACTACATCACTACACCCCCCATATACTGCACCTGTAATACACTACATCACTACACCCCCCATATACTGCACCTGTAATACACTACATCACTACACCCCCCATATACTGCACCTGTAATACACTACATCACTACACCCCCCATATACTGCACCTGTAATACACTACATCACTACACCCCCCATATACTGCACCTGTAATACACTACATCACTACACCCCCCATATACTGCACCTGTAATACACTACATCACTACACCCCCCATATACTGCACCTGTAATACACTACATCACTACACCCCCCATATACTGCACCTGTAATACACTACATCACTACACCCCCCATATACTGCACCTGTAATACACTACATCACTACACCCCCCATATACTGCACCTGTAATACACTACATCACTACACCCCCATATACTGCACCTGTAATACACTACATCACTACACCCCCCATATACTGCACCTGTAATACACTACATCACTACACCCCCCATATACTGCACCTGTAATACACTACATCACTACACCCCCATATACAGCACCTGTAATACACTACATCACTACACCCCCCATATACTGCACCTGTAATACACTACATCACTACACCCCCCATATACTGCACCTGTAATACACTACATCACTACACCCCCCATATACTGCACCTGTAATACACTACATCACTACACCCCCCATATACTGCACCTGTAATACACTACATCACTACACCCCCCATATACTGCACCTGTAATACACTACATCACTACACCCCCCATATACTGCACCTGTAATACACTACATCACTACACCCCCCATATACTGCACCTGTAATACACTACATCACTACACCCCCCATATACTGCACCTGTAATACACTACATCACTACACCCCCCATATACTGCACCTGTAATACACTACATCACTACACCCCCCATATACTGCACCTGTAATACACTACATCACTACACCCCCCATATACTGCACCTGTAATACACTACATCACTACACCCCCCATATACTGCACCTGTAATACACTACATCACTACACCCCCCATATACTGCACCTGTAATACACTACATCACTACACCCCCCATATACTGCACCTGTAATACACTACATCACTACACCCCCCATATACTGCACCTGTAATACACTACATCACTACACCCCCCATATACTGCACCTGTAATACACTACATCACTACACCCCCCATATACTGCACCTGTAATACACTACATCACTACACCCCCCATATACTGCACCTGTAATACACTACATCACTACACCCCCATATACTGCACCTGTAATACACTACATCACTACACCCCCCATATACTGCACCTGTAATACACTACATCACTACACCCCCCATATACTGCACCTGTAATACACTACATCACTACACCCCCATATACTGCACCTGTAATACACTACATCACTACACCCCCATATACTGCACCTGTAATACACTACATCACTACACCCCCCATATACTGCACCTGTAATACACTACATCACTACACCCCCCATATACTGCACCTGTAATACACTACATCACTACACCCCCCATATACTGCACCTGTAATACACTACATCACTACACCCCCCATATACTGCACCTGTAATACACTACATCACTACACCCCCCATATACTGCACCTGTAATACACTACATCACTACACCCCCCATATACTGCACCTGTAATACACTACATCACTACACCCCCCATATACTGCACCTGTAATACACTACATCACTACACCCCCCATATACTGCACCTGTAATACACTACATCACTACACCCCCCATATACTGCACCTGTAATACACTACATCACTACACCCCCCATATACTGCACCTGTAATACACTACATCACTACACCCCCCATATACTGCACCTGTAATACACTACATCACTACACCCCCCATATACTGCACCTGTAATACACTACATCACTACACCCCCCATATACTGCACCTGTAATACACTACATCACTACACCCCCCATATACTGCACCTGTAATACACTACATCACTACACCCCCCATATACTGCACCTGTAATACACTACATCACTACACCCCCCATATACTGCACCTGTAATACACTACATCACTACACCCCCCATATACTGCACCTGTAATACACTACATCACTACACCCCCATATACTGCACCTGTAATACACTACATCACTACACCCCCCATATACTGCACCTGTAATACACTACATCACTACACCCCCCATATACTGCACCTGTAATACACTACATCACTACACCCCCCATATACTGCACCTGTAATACACTACATCACTACACCCCCCATATACTGCACCTGTAATACACTACATCACTACACCCCCCATATACTGCACCTGTAATACACTACATCACTACACCCCCCATATACTGCACCTGTAATACACTACATCACTACACCCCCCATATACTGCACCTGTAATACACTACATCACTACACCCCCCATATACTGCACCTGTAATACACTACATCACTACACCCCCCATATACTGCACCTGTAATACACTACATCACTACACCCCCCATATACTGCACCTGTAATACACTACATCACTACACCCCCCATATACTGCACCTGTAATACACTACATCACTACACCCCCCATATACTGCACCTGTAATACACTACATCACTACACCCCCCATATACTGCACCTGTAATACACTACATCACTACACCCCCCATATACTGCACCTGTAATACACTACATCACTACACCCCCCATATACTGCACCTGTAATACACTACATCACTACACCCCCCATATACTGCACCTGTAATACACTACATCACTACACCCCCCATATACTGCACCTGTAATACACTACATCACTACACCCCCATATACTGCACCTGTAATACACTACATCACTACACCCCCCATATACTGCACCTGTAATACACTACATCACTACACCCCCCATATACTGCACCTGTAATACACTACATCACTACACCCCCATATACTGCACCTGTAATACACTACATCACTACACCCCCCATATACTGCACCTGTAATACACTACATCACTACACCCCCATATACTGCACCTGTAATACACTACATCACTACACCCCCCATATACTGCACCTGTAATACACTACATCACTACACCCCCCATATACTGCACCTGTAATACACTACATCACTACACCCCCCATATACTGCACCTGTAATACACTACATCACTACACCCCCCATATACTGCACCTGTAATACACTACATCACTACACCCCCCATATACTGCACCTGTAATACACTACATCACTACACCCCCCATATACTGCACCTGTAATACACTACATCACTACACCCCCCATATACTGCACCTGTAATACACTACATCACTACACCCCCCATATACTGCACCTGTAATACACTACATCACTACACCCCCCATATACTGCACCTGTAATACACTACATCACTACACCCCCCATATACTGCACCTGTAATACACTACATCACTACACCCCCCATATACTGCACCTGTAATACACTACATCACTACACCCCCATATACTGCACCTGTAATACACTACATCACTACACCCCCCATATACTGCACCTGTACTACATCACTACACCCCCCATATACTGCACCTGTAATACACTACATCACTACACCCCCCATATACTGCACCTGTAATACACTACATCACTACACCCCCCATATACTGCACCTGTAATACACTACATCACTACACCCCCCATATACTGCACCTGTAATACACTACATCACTACACCCCCCATATACTGCACCTGTAATACACTACATCACTACACCCCCCATATACTGCACCTGTAATACACTACATCACTACACCCCCCATATACTGCACCTGTAATACACTACATCACTACACCCCCCATATACTGCACCTGTAATACACTACATCACTACACCCCCCATATACTGCACCTGTAATACACTACATCACTACACCCCCCATATACTGCACCTGTAATACACTACATCACTACACCCCCCATATACTGCACCTGTAATACACTACATCACTACACCCCCCATATACTGCACCTGTAATACACTACATCACTACACCCCCCATATACTGCACCTGTAATACACTACATCACTACACCCCCATATACTGCACCTGTAATACACTACATCACTACACCCCCCATATACTGCACCTGTAATACACTACATCACTACACCCCCCATATACTGCACCTGTAATACACTACATCACTACACCCCCCATATACTGCACCTGTAATACACTACATCACTACACCCCCCATATACTGCACCTGTAATACACTACATCACTACACCCCCCATATACTGCACCTGTAATACACTACATCACTACACCCCCCATATACTGCACCTGTAATACACTACATCACTACACCCCCCATATACTGCACCTGTAATACACTACATCACTACACCCCCCATATACTGCACCTGTAATACACTACATCACTACACCCCCCATATACTGCACCTGTAATACACTACATCACTACACCCCCCATATACTGCACCTGTAATACACTACATCACTACACCCCCCATATACTGCACCTGTAATACACTACATCACTACACCCCCCATATACTGCACCTGTAATACACTACATCACTACACCCCCCATATACTGCACCTGTAATACACTACATCACTACACCCCCCATATACTGCACCTGTAATACACTACATCACTACACCCCCCATATACTGCACCTGTAATACACTACATCACTACACCCCCCATATACTGCACCTGTAATACACTACATCACTACACCCCCCATATACTGCACCTGTAATACACTACATCACTACACCCCCCATATACTGCACCTGTAATACACTACATCACTACACCCCCCATATACTGCACCTGTAATACACTACATCACTACACCCCCCATATACTGCACCTGTAATACACTACATCACTACACCCCCCATATACTGCACCTGTAATACACTACATCACTACACCCCCCATATACTGCACCTGTAATACACTACATCACTACACCCCCCATATACTGCACCTGTAATACACTACATCACTACACCCCCCATATACTGCACCTGTAATACACTACATCACTACACCCCCCATATACTGCACCTGTAATACACTACATCACTACACCCCCCATATACTGCACCTGTAATACACTACATCACTACACCCCCCATATACTGCACCTGTAATACACTACATCACTACACCCCCCATATACTGCACCTGTAATACACTACATCACTACACCCCCCATATACTGCACCTGTAATACACTACATCACTACACCCCCCATATACTGCACCTGTAATACACTACATCACTACACCCCCCATATACTGCACCTGTAATACACTACATCACTACACCCCCCATATACTGCACCTGTAATACACTACATCACTACACCCCCCATATACTGCACCTGTAATACACTACATCACTACACCCCCCATATACTGCACCTGTAATACACTACATCACTACACCCCCCATATACTGCACCTGTAATACACTACATCACTACACCCCCCATATACTGCACCTGTAATACACTACATCACTACACCCCCCATATACTGCACCTGTAATACACTACATCACTACACCCCCCATATACTGCACCTGTAATACACTACATCACTACACCCCCCATATACTGCACCTGTAATACACTACATCACTACACCCCCCATATACTGCACCTGTAATACACTACATCACTACACCCCCCATATACTGCACCTGTAATACACTACATCACTACACCCCCCATATACTGCACCTGTAATACACTACATCACTACACCCCCCATATACTGCACCTGTAATACACTACATCACTACACCCCCCATATACTGCACCTGTAATACACTACATCACTACACCCCCCATATACTGCACCTGTAATACACTACATCACTACACCCCCCATATACTGCACCTGTAATACACTACATCACTACACCCCCCATATACTGCACCTGTAATACACTACATCACTACACCCCCCATATACTGCACCTGTAATACACTACATCACTACACCCCCCATATACTGCACCTGTAATACACTACATCACTACACCCCCCATATACTGCACCTGTAATACACTACATCACTACACCCCCCATATACTGCACCTGTAATACACTACATCACTACACCCCCCATATACTGCACCTGTAATACACTACATCACTACACCCCCCATATACTGCACCTGTAATACACTACATCACTACACCCCCCATATACTGCACCTGTAATACACTACATCACTACACCCCCCATATACTGCACCTGTAATACACTACATCACTACACCCCCCATATACTGCACCTGTAATACACTACATCACTACACCCCCCATATACTGCACCTGTAATACACTACATCACTACACCCCCCATATACTGCACCTGTAATACACTACATCACTACACCCCCCATATACTGCACCTGTAATACACTACATCACTACACCCCCCATATACTGCACCTGTAATACACTACATCACTACACCCCCCATATACTGCACCTGTAATACACTACATCACTACACCCCCCATATACTGCACCTGTAATACACTACATCACTACACCCCCCATATACTGCACCTGTAATACACTACATCACTACACCCCCCATATACTGCACCTGTAATACACTACATCACTACACCCCCCATATACTGCACCTGTAATACACTACATCACTACACCCCCCATATACTGCACCTGTAATACACTACATCACTACACCCCCCATATACTGCACCTGTAATACACTACATCACTACACCCCCCATATACTGCACCTGTAATACACTACATCACTACACCCCCCATATACTGCACCTGTAATACACTACATCACTACACCCCCCATATACTGCACCTGTAATACACTACATCACTACACCCCCCATATACTGCACCTGTAATACACTACATCACTACACCCCCCATATACTGCACCTGTAATACACTACATCACTACACCCCCCATATACTGCACCTGTAATACACTACATCACTACACCCCCCATATACTGCACCTGTAATACACTACATCACTACACCCCCCATATACTGCACCTGTAATACACTACATCACTACACCCCCCATATACTGCACCTGTAATACACTACATCACTACACCCCCCATATACTGCACCTGTAATACACTACATCACTACACCCCCCATATACTGCACCTGTAATACACTACATCACTACACCCCCCATATACTGCACCTGTAATACACTACATCACTACACCCCCCATATACTGCACCTGTAATACACTACATCACTACACCCCCCATATACTGCACCTGTAATACACTACATCACTACACCCCCCATATACTGCACCTGTAATACACTACATCACTACACCCCCCATATACTGCACCTGTAATACACTACATCACTACACCCCCCATATACTGCACCTGTAATACACTACATCACTACACCCCCCATATACTGCACCTGTAATACACTACATCACTACACCCCCCATATACTGCACCTGTAATACACTACATCACTACACCCCCCATATACTGCACCTGTAATACACTACATCACTACACCCCCCATATACTGCACCTGTAATACACTACATCACTACACCCCCCATATACTGCACCTGTAATACACTACATCACTACACCCCCCATATACTGCACCTGTAATACACTACATCACTACACCCCCCATATACTGCACCTGTAATACACTACATCACTACACCCCCCATATACTGCACCTGTAATACACTACATCACTACACCCCCCATATACTGCACCTGTAATACACTACATCACTACACCCCCCATATACTGCACCTGTAATACACTACATCACTACACCCCCCATATACTGCACCTGTAATACACTACATCACTACACCCCCCATATACTGCACCTGTAATACACTACATCACTACACCCCCCATATACTGCACCTGTAATACACTACATCACTACACCCCCCATATACTGCACCTGTAATACACTACATCACTACACCCCCCATATACTGCACCTGTAATACACTACATCACTACACCCCCCATATACTGCACCTGTAATACACTACATCACTACACCCCCCATATACTGCACCTGTAATACACTACATCACTACACCCCCCATATACTGCACCTGTAATACACTACATCACTACACCCCCCATATACTGCACCTGTAATACACTACATCACTACACCCCCCATATACTGCACCTGTAATACACTACATCACTACACCCCCCATATACTGCACCTGTAATACACTACATCACTACACCCCCCATATACTGCACCTGTAATACACTACATCACTACACCCCCCATATACTGCACCTGTAATACACTACATCACTACACCCCCCATATACTGCACCTGTAATACACTACATCACTACACCCCCCATATACTGCACCTGTAATACACTACATCACTACACCCCCCATATACTGCACCTGTAATACACTACATCACTACACCCCCCATATACTGCACCTGTAATACACTACATCACTACACCCCCCATATACTGCACCTGTAATACACTACATCACTACACCCCCCATATACTGCACCTGTAATACACTACATCACTACACCCCCCATATACTGCACCTGTAATACACTACATCACTACACCCCCCATATACTGCACCTGTAATACACTACATCACTACACCCCCCATATACTGCACCTGTAATACACTACATCACTACACCCCCCATATACTGCACCTGTAATACACTACATCACTACACCCCCCATATACTGCACCTGTAATACACTACATCACTACACCCCCCATATACTGCACCTGTAATACACTACATCACTACACCCCCCATATACTGCACCTGTAATACACTACATCACTACACCCCCCATATACTGCACCTGTAATACACTACATCACTACACCCCCCATATACTGCACCTGTAATACACTACATCACTACACCCCCCATATACTGCACCTGTAATACACTACATCACTACACCCCCCATATACTGCACCTGTAATACACTACATCACTACACCCCCCATATACTGCACCTGTAATACACTACATCACTACACCCCCCATATACTGCACCTGTAATACACTACATCACTACACCCCCCATATACTGCACCTGTAATACACTACATCACTACACCCCCCATATACTGCACCTGTAATACACTACATCACTACACCCCCCATATACTGCACCTGTAATACACTACATCACTACACCCCCCATATACTGCACCTGTAATACACTACATCACTACACCCCCCATATACTGCACCTGTAATACACTACATCACTACACCCCCCATATACTGCACCTGTAATACACTACATCACTACACCCCCCATATACTGCACCTGTAATACACTACATCACTACACCCCCCATATACTGCACCTGTAATACACTACATCACTACACCCCCCATATACTGCACCTGTAATACACTACATCACTACACCCCCCATATACTGCACCTGTAATACACTACATCACTACACCCCCCATATACTGCACCTGTAATACACTACATCACTACACCCCCCATATACTGCACCTGTAATACACTACATCACTACACCCCCCATATACTGCACCTGTAATACACTACATCACTACACCCCCCATATACTGCACCTGTAATACACTACATCACTACACCCCCCATATACTGCACCTGTAATACACTACATCACTACACCCCCCATATACTGCACCTGTAATACACTACATCACTACACCCCCCATATACTGCACCTGTAATACACTACATCACTACACCCCCCATATACTGCACCTGTAATACACTACATCACTACACCCCCCATATACTGCACCTGTAATACACTACATCACTACACCCCCCATATACTGCACCTGTAATACACTACATCACTACACCCCCCATATACTGCACCTGTAATACACTACATCACTACACCCCCCATATACTGCACCTGTAATACACTACATCACTACACCCCCCATATACTGCACCTGTAATACACCTGTAATACACTACATCACCTACACCTCCATATACTGCACCTGTCATACACTACATCACTACAACACCTCCCATATACCGCACCTGTAATACACTACATCACTACACCCCATATACTGCACCTGTAATACACTACTCACTACACCCCCCATATACTGCACCTGTAATACACTACATCACTACACCTCCATATACTGCACCTGTAATACACTACATCACTACACCCCCCATATACTGCACCTGTAATACACTACATCACTACACCCCCCATATACTGCACCTGTAATACACTACATCACTACACCCCCATATACTGCACCTGTAATACACTACATCACTACACCCCCATATACTGCACCTGTAATACACTACATCACTACAACCCCCATATACTGCACCTGTAATACACTACATCACTACACCCCCCATATACTGCACCTGTAATACACTACATCACTACACCTCCATATACTGCACCTGTAATACACTACATCACTACACCCCCCATATACTGCACCTGTAATACACTACATCACTACACCCCCATATACTGCACCTGTAATACACTACATCACTACACCCCCATATACTGCACCTGTAATACACTACATCACTACACCCCCCATATACTGCACCTGTAATACACTACATCACTACACCCCCCATATACTGCACCTGTAATACACTACATCACTACACCCCCATATACTGCACCTGTAATACACTACATCACTACACCTCCATATACTGCACCTGTAATACACTACATCACTACACCCCCCATATACTGCACCTGTAATACACTACATCACTACACCTCCCATATACTGCACCTGTAATACACTACATCACTACATCCACCCCCATATACTGCACCTGTAATACACTACATCACTACACCCCCCATATACTGCACCTGTAATACACTACATCACTACACCCCCCATATACTGCACCTGTAATACACTACATCACTACACCCCCCATATACTGCACCTGTAATACACTACATCACTACACCCCCCATATACTGCACCTGTAATACACTACATCACTACACCCCCATATACTGCACCTGTAATACACTACATCACTACACCCCCCATATACTGCACCTGTAATACACTACATCACTACACCCCCCATATACTGCACCTGTAATACACTACATCACTACACCTCCCATATACTGCACCTGTAATACACTACATCACTACACCCCCATATACTGCACCTGTAATACACTACATCACTACACCCCCATATACTGCACCTGTAATACACTACATCACTACACCCCCATATACTGCACCTGTAATACACTACATCACTAACACCCCCCATATACTGCACCTGTAATACACTACATCACTACACCCCCATATACTGCACCTGTAATACACTACATCACTACACCCCCCATATACTGCACCTGTAATACACTACATCACTACACCTCCCATATACTGCACCTGTAATACACTACATCACTACACCTCCCATATTACTGCACCTGTAATACACTACATCACTACACCCCCATATACTGCACCTGTAATACCACTACATCACTACACCTCCCATATACTGCACCTGTAATACACTACATCACTACACCTCCCCCATATACTGCACCTGTAATACACTACATCACTACACCCTCCATATACTGCACCTGTAATACACTACATCACTACACCCCCCATATACTGCACCTGTAATACACTACATCACTACACCCCCCATATACTGCACCTGTAATACACTACATCACTACACCCCCATATACTGCACCTGTAATACACTACATCACTACACCCCCCATATACTGCACCTGTAATACACTACATCACTACACCCCCCATATACTGCACCTGTAATACACTACATCACTACACCCCCATATACTGCACCTGTAATACACTACATCACTACACCTCCCATATACTGCACCTGTAATACACTACATCACTACACCCCCATATACTGCACCTGTAATACACTACATCACTAACACCCCCCATATACTGCACCTGTAATACACTACATCACTACAACCGCCCCATATACTGCACCTGTAATACACTACATCACTACACCCCCCCATATACTGCACCTGTAATACACTACATCACTACACCCCCCATATACTGCACCTGTAATACACTACATCACTACACCCCCCATATACTGCACCTGTAATACACTACATCACTACACCCCCATATACTGCACCTGTAATACACTACATCACTACACCCCCCATATACTGCACCTGTAATACACTACATCACTACACCCCACCCCCATATACTGCACCTGTAATACACTACATCACTACACCCCCCATATACTGCACCTGTAATACACTACATCACTACACCCCCCATATACTGCACCTGTAATACACTACATCACTACACCCCCCATATACTGCACCTGTAATACACTACATCACTACACCCCCATATACCTGCACCCTGTAATACACTACATCACTACACCCCCCATATACTGCACCTGTAATACACTACATCACTACACCCCCCATATACTGCACCTGTAATACACTACATCACTACACCCCCATATACTGCACCTGTAATACACTACATCACTACACCCCCATATACTGCACCTGTAATACACTACATCACTACACCCCCATATACTGCACCTGTAATACACTACATCACTACACCCCCCATATACTGCACCTGTAATACACTACATCACTACACCCCCCATATACTGCACCTGTAATACACTACATCACTACACCCCCCATATACTGCACCTGTAATACACTACATCACTACACCCCCCATATACTGCACCTGTAATACACTACATCACTACACCCCCCATATACTGCACCTGTAATACACTACATCACTACACCCCCCATATACCTGCACCTGTAATACACTACATCACTACACCCCCATATACTGCACCTGTAATACACTACATCACTACACCCCCCATATACTGCACCTGTAATACACTACATCACTACACCCCCCCATATACTGCACCTGTAATACACTACATCACTACACCCCCATATACTGCACCTGTAATACACTACATCACTACCACCCCCATATACTGCACCTGTAATACACTACATCACTACACCCCCATATACTGCACCTGTAATACACTACATCACTACACCCCCCATATACTGCACCTGTAATACACTACATCACTACACCCCCCATATACTGCACCTGTAATACACTACATCACTACACCCCCCATATACTGCACCTGTAATACACTACATCACTACACCCCCCATATACTGCACCTGTAATACACTACATCACTACACCCCCATATACTGCACCTGTAATACACTACATCACTACACCCCCATATACTGCACCTGTAATACACTACATCACTACACCCCCCATATACTGCACCTGTAATACACTACATCACTACACCCCCCATATACTGCACCTGTAATACACTACATCACTACACCCCCCATATACTGCACCTGTAATACACTACATCACTACACCCCCCATATACTGCACCTGTAATACACTACATCACTACACCCCCCATATACTGCACCTGTAATACACTACATCACTACACCCCCCATATACTGCACCTGTAATACACTACATCACTACACCCCCATATACTGCACCTGTAATACACTACATCACTACACTACACCCCCATATACTGCACCTGTAATACACTACATCACTACACCCCCCATATACTGCACCTGTCTAATACACTACATCACTACACCCCCCATATACTGCACCTGTAATACACTACATCACTACACCCCCATATACTGCACCTGTAATACACTACATCACTACACCCCCATATACTGCACCTGTAATACACTACATCACTACACCCCCCATATACTGCACCTGTAATACACTACATCACTACACCCCCCATATACTGCACCTGTAATACACTACATCACTACACACCCCCATATACTGCACCTGTAATACACTACATCACTACACCCCCCATATACTGCACCTGTAATACACTACATCACTACACCCCCATATACTGCACCTGTAATACACTACATCACTACACCCCCCATATACTGCACCTGTAATACACTACATCACTACAACCCCCCATATACTGCACCTGTAATACACTACATCACTACACCCCCCCAATATACTGCACCTGTAATACACTACATCACTACACCCCCCATATACTGCACCTGTAATACACTACATCACTACACCCCCCATATACTGCACCTGTAATACACTACATCACTACACCCCCATATACCTGCACCTGTAATACACTACATCACTACACCCCCCATATACTGCACCTGTAATACACTACATCACTACACCCCCCCATATACTGCACCTGTAATACACTACATCACTACACCCCCCATATACTGCACCTGTAATACACTACATCACTACACCCCCCATATACTGCACCTGTAATACACATACATCACTACACCCCCCATATACTGCACCTGTAATACACTACATCACTACACCCCCCATATACTGCACCTGTAATACACTACATCACTACACACCCCCATATACTGCACCTGTAATACACTACATCACTACACACCCCCATATACTGCACCTGTAATACACTACATCACTACACCCCCCATATACTGCACCTGTAATACACTACATCACTACACCCCCATATACTGCACCTGTAATACACTACATCACTACACCCCCCATATACTGCACCTGTAATACACTACATCACTACACCCCCATATACTGCACCTGTAATACACTACATCACTACAACCCCCATATACTGCACCTGTAATACACTACATCACTACACCCCCCATATACTGCACCTGTAATACACTACATCACTACACCCCCATATACTGCACCTGTAATACACTACATCACTACACCCCCCATATACTGCACCTGTAATACACTACATCACTACACCCCCCATATACTGCACCCTGTAATACACTACATCACTACACCCCCCATATACTGCACCTGTAATACACTACATCACTACACCCCCATATACTGCACCTGTAATACACTACATCACTACACCTCCCCATATACTGCACCTGTAATACACTACATCACTACACCCCCCATATACTGCACCTGTAATACACTACATCACTACACCTCCCCATATACTGCACCTGTAATACACTACATCACTACACCCCCCATATACTGCACCTGTAATACACTACATCACTACACCCCCCATATACTGCACCTGTAATACACTACATCACTACACCCCCCATATACTGCACCTGTAATACACTACATCACTACACCCCCCATATACTGCACCTGTAATACACTACATCACTACACCCCCCATAAACTGCACCTGTAATACACTACATCACTAACACCCCCCATATACTGCACCTGTAATACACTACATCACTACACCCCCCATATACTGCACCTGTAATACACTACATCACTACACCCCCCATATACTGCACCTGTAATACACTACATCACTACACCCCCCATATACTGCACCTGTAATACACTACATCACTACACCCCCATATACTGCACCTGTAATACACTACATCACTACACCCCCCATATACTGCACCTGTAATACACTACATCACTACAACCCCCATATACTGCACCTGTAATACACTACATCACTACACCCCCCATATACTGCACCTGTAATACACACATCACTACACCCCCATATACCGCACCTGTAATACACTACATCACTACACCCCCCATATACTGCACCTGTAATACACTACATCACTACACCCCCCATATACTGCACCTGTAATACACTACATCACTACACCCCCCATATACTGCACCTGTAATACACTACATACTACACTAACACCCCCCATATACTGCACCTGTAATACACTACATCACTACACCCCCCATATACTGCACCTGTAATACACTACATCACTACACCCCCCATATACTGCACCTGTAATACACTACATCACTACACCCCCCATATACTGCACCTGTAATACACTACATCACTACACCCCCCATATACTGCACCTGTAATACGACTACATCACTACACCCCCATATACTGCACCTGTAATACACTACATCACTACAACCCCATCATACCTACAGCACTAACCCCCATACTGCCCCTGTAATACACTACATCACTACACCTCCATATACTGCACCTGTAATACACTACATCACTACACCCCCCATAATACTGCACCTGTAATACACTACATCACTACACCCCCCATATACTGCACCTGTAATACACTACATCACTACACACCCCATATACTGCACCTGTAATACACTACATCACTACACCCCCATATACTGCACCTGTAATACACTCTACATCACTACACCCCCCCATATACTGCACCTGTAATACACTACATCACTACACCCCCCATATACTGCACCTGTAATACACTACATCACTACACCCCCATATACTGCACCTGTAATACACTACATCACTACACCCCCCATATACTGCACCTGTAATACACTACATCACTACACCCCCCATATACTGCACCTGTAATACACTACATCACTACACCCCCCATATACTGCACCTGTAATACACTACATCACTACACCCCCCATATACTGCACCTGTAATACACTACATCACTACACCCCCCATATACTGCACCTGTAATACACTACATCACTACACCCCCATATACTGCACCTGTAATACACTACATCACTACACCCCCCATATACTGCACCTGTAATACACTACATCACTACACCCCCCATATACTGCACCTGTAATACACTACATCACTACACCCCCATATACTGCACCTGTAATACACTACATCACTACACCCCCATATACTGCACCTGTAATACACTACATCACTACACCCCCCATATACTGCACCTGTAATACACTACATCACTACAACCCCCATATACTGCACCTGTAATACACTACATCACTACACCCCCCATATACTGCACCTGTAATACACTACATCACTACACCCCCCATATACTGCACCTGTAATACACTACATCACTACACCCCCATATACTGCACCTGTAATACACTACATCACTACACCCTCCATATACTGCACCTGTAATACACTACATCACTACACCCCCCATATACTGCACCTGTAATACACTACATCACTACACCCCCCATATACTGCACCTGTAATACACTACATCACTACACCCCCATATACTGCACCTGTAATACACTACATCACTACACCCCCATATACTGCACCTGTAATACACTACATCACTACACCCCCCATATACTGCACCTGTAATACACTACATCACTACACCCCCATATACTGCACCTGTAATACACTACATCACTACACCCCCCATATACTGCACCTGTAATACACTACATCACTACACCTCCCATATACTGCACCTGTAATACACTACATCACTACACCCCCCATATACTGCACCTGTAATACACTACATCACTACACCCCCATATACTGCACCTGTAATACACTACATCACTACACCCCCCATATACTGCACCTGTAATACACTACATCACTACACCCCCCATATACTGCACCTGTAATACACTACATCACTACACCCCCATATACTGCACCTGTAATACACTACATCACTACACCCCCCATATACTGCACCTGTAATACACTACATCACTACACCTCCCCATATACTGCACCTGTAATACACTACATCACTACACCCCCATATACTGCACCTGTAATACACTACATCACTACACCCCCATATACTGCACCTGTAATACACTACATCACTACACCCCCCATATACTGCACCTGTAATACACTACATCACTACACCCCCATATACTGCACCTGTAATACACTACATCACTACACCCTCCATATACTGCACCTGTAATACACTACATCACTACAACCTCCCATATACTGCACCTGTAATACACTACATCACTACACCCCCATATACTGCACCTGTAATACACTACATCACTACACCCCCATATACTGCACCTGTAATACACTACATCACTACACCCCCATATACTGCACCTGTAATACACTACATCACTACACCCCCCATATACTGCACCTGTAATACACTACATCACTACACCCCCCATATACTGCACCTGTAATACACTACATCACTACACCCCCCATATACTGCACCTGTAATACACTACATCACTACACCTCCCATATACTGCACCTGTAATACACTACATCACTACACCTCCCATATACTGCACCTGTAATACACTACATCACTACACCTCCCATATACTGCACCTGTAATACACTACATCACTACACCCCCCATATACTGCACCTGTAATACACTACATCACTACACCCCCATATACTGCACCTGTAATACACTACATCACTACACCCCCCATATACTGCACCTGTAATACACTACATCACTACACCCCCCATATACTGCACCTGTAATACACTACATCACTACACCCCCATATACTGCACCTGTAATACACTACATCACTACACCCCCATATACTGCACCTGTAATACACTACATCACTACACCTCCATATACTGCACCTGTAATACACTACATCACTACACCCCCATATACTGCACCTGTAATACACTACATCACTACACCCCCATATACTGCACCTGTAATACACTACATCACTACACCCCCATATACTGCACCTGTAATACACTACATCACTACACCCCCATATACTGCACCTGTAATACACTACATCACTACACCCCCCATATACTGCACCTGTAATACACTACATCACTACACCCCCCATATACTGCACCTGTAATACACTACATCACTACACCCCCATATACTGCACCTGTAATACACTACATCACTACACCCCCATATACTGCACCTGTAATACACTACATCACTACACCCTCCATATACTGCACCTGTAATACACTACATCACTACACCCCCATATACTGCACCTGTAATACACTACATCACTACACCCCCATATACTGCACCTGTAATACACTACATCACTACACCCCCATATACTGCACCTGTAATACACTACATCACTACACCCCCATATACTGCACCTGTAATACACTACATCACTACACCCCCCATATACTGCACCTGTAATACACTACATCACTACACCCCCCATATACTGCACCTGTAATACACTACATCACTACACCCCCATATACTGCACCTGTAATACACTACATCACTACACCTCCCATATACTGCACCTGTAATACACTACATCACTACACCCCCATATACTGCACCTGTAATACACTACATCACTACACCCCCCATATACTGCACCTGTAATACACTACATCACTACACCCCCATATACTGCACCTGTAATACACTACATCACTACACCCCCCATATACTGCACCTGTAATACACTACATCACTACACCCCCATATACTGCACCTGTAATACACTACATCACTACACCCCCATATACTGCACCTGTAATACACTACATCACTACACCCCCCATATACTGCACCTGTAATACACTACATCACTACACCCCCATATACTGCACCTGTAATACACTACATCACTACACCCCCATATACTGCACCTGTAATACACTACATCACTACACCCCCATATACTGCACCTGTAATACACTACATCACTACACCTCCATATACTGCACCTGTAATACACTACATCACTACACCCCCATATACTGCACCTGTAATACACTACATCAACTACACACCCCCATATACTGCACCTGTAATACACTACATCACTACACCTCCCATATACTGCACCTGTAATACACTACATCACTACACCCCCCATATACTGCACCTGTAATACACTACATCACTACACCCCCCATATACTGCACCTGTAATACACTACATCACTACACCCCCATATACTGCACCTGTAATACACTACATCACTACACCCCCCATATACTGCAACCTGTAATACACTACATCACTACACCTCCCATATACTGCACCTGTAATACACTACATCACTACACCCCCATATACTGCACCTGTAATACACTACTACATCACTACACCCCCCATATACTGCACCTGTAATACACTACATCACTACACCCCCCATATACTGCACCTGTAATACACTACATCACTACACCCCCCATATACTGCACCTGTAATACACTACATCACTACACCCCCCATATACTGCACCTGTAATACACTACATCACTACACCCTCCCATATACTGCACCTGTAATACACTACATCACTACACCCCCATATACTGCACCTGTAATACACTACATCACTACACCCCCATATACCGCACCTGTAATACACTACATCACTACACCCCCCATATACTGCACCTGTAATACACTACATCACTACACCCCCCATATACTGCACCTGTAATACACTACATCACTACACCCCCATATACTGCACCTGTAATACACTACATCACTACACCCCCCATATACTGCACCTGTAATACACTACATCACTACACCCCCATATACTGCACCTGTAATACACTACATCACTACACCCCCCATATACTGCACCTGTAATACACTACATCACTACACCCCCCATATACTGCACTGTAATACACTACATCACTACACCCCCCATATACTGCACCTGTAATACACTACATCACTACACCCCCCATATACTGCACCTGTAATACACTACATCACTACACCCCCATATACTGCACCTGTAATACACTACATCACTACACCTCCCCATATACTGCACCTGTAATACACTACATCACTACACCCCCCATATACTGCACCTGTAATACACTACATCACTACACCCCCCATATACTGCACCTGTAATACACTACATCACTACACCCCCCATATACCTGCACCTGTAATACACTACATCACTACACCCCCCATATACTGCACCTGTAATACACTACATCACTACACCCCCCATATACTGCACCTGTAATACACTACATCACTACACCCCCATATACTGCACCTGTAATACACTACATCACTACACCCCCCATATACTGCACCTGTAATACACTACATCACTACACCTCCCATATACTGCACCTGTAATACACTACATCACTACACCCCCCATATACTGCACCTGTAATACACTACATCACTACACCTCCCATATACTGCACCTGTAATACACTACATCACTACACCCCCCATATACTGCACCTGTAATACACTACATCACTACACCCCCCATATACTGCACCTGTAATACACTACATCACTACACCCCCCATATACTGCACCTGTAATACACTACATCACTACACCCCCCATATACTGCACCTGTAATACACTACATCACTACACCTCCCATATACTGCACCTGTAATACACTACATCACTACACCCCCCATATACTGCACCTGTAATACACTACATCACTACACCCCCCATATACTGCACCTGTAATACACTACATCACTACACCTCCCATATACTGCACCTGTAATACACTACATCACTACACCCCCATATACTGCACCTGTAATACACTACATCACTACACCCCATATACCTGCACCTGTAATACACTACATCACTACACCCCCCATATACTGCACCTGTAATACACTACATCACTACACCCCCCATATACTGCACCTGTAATACACTACATCACTACACCCCCCATATACTGCACCTGTAATACACTACATCACTACACCCCCCATATACTGCACCTGTAATACACTACATCACTACACCTCCCATATACTGCACCTGTAATACACTACATCACTACACCCCCATATACTGCACCTGTAATACACTACATCACTACACCCCCATATACCGCACCTGTAATACACTACATCACTACACCCCCCATATACTGCACCTGTAATACACTACATCACTACACCCCCATATACTGCACCTGTAATACACTACATCACTACACCCCCATATACTGCACCTGTAATACACTACATCACTACACCCCCATATACCGCACCTGTAATACACTACATCACTACACCCCCATATACTGCACCTGTAATACACTACATCACTACACCCCCATATACTGCACCTGTAATACACTACATCACTACACCCCCATATACCGCACCTGTAATACACTACATCACTACACCCCCCATATACTGCACCTGTAATACACTACATCACTACACCCCCCATATACTGCACCTGTAATACACTACATCACTACACCTCCATATACTGCACCTGTAATACACTACATCACTACACCTCCCATATACTGCACCTGTAATACACTACATCACTACACCTCCATATACTGCACCTGTAATACACTACATCACTACACCCCCATATACCGCACCTGTAATACACTACATCACTACACCCCCATATACCGCACCTGTAATACACTACATCACTACACCCCCATATACTGCACCTGTAATACACTACATCACTACACCCCCATATACTGCACCTGTAATACACTACATCACTACACCCCCATATACCGCACCTGTAATACACTACATCACTACACCCCCCATATACTGCACCTGTAATACACTACATCACTACACCTCCCATATACTGCACCTGTAATACACTACATCACTACACCCCCCATATACTGCACCTGTAATACACTACATCACTACACCCCCCATATACTGCACCTGTAATACACTACATCACTACACCCCCCATATACCGCACCTGTAATACACTACATCACTACACCCCCCATATACTGCACCTGTAATACACTACATCACTACACCCCCCATATACTGCACCTGTAATACACTACATCACTACACCCCCCATATACTGCACCTGTAATACACTACATCACTACACCCCCCATATACCGCACCTGTAATACACTACATCACTACACCCCCCATATACTGCACCTGTAATACACTACATCACTACACCCCCCATATACTGCACCTGTAATACACTACATCACTACACCCCCATATACTGCACCTGTAATACACTACATCACTACACCCCCCATATACTGCACCTGTAATACACTACATCACTACACCTCCCATATACTGCACCTGTAATACACTACATCACTACACCCCCCATATACTGCACCTGTAATACACTACATCACTACACCCCCCATATACTGCACCTGTAATACACTACATCACTACACCCCCCATATACTGCACCTGTAATACACTACATCACTACACCCCCCATATACCGCACCTGTAATACACTACATCACTACACCCCCCATATACTGCACCTGTAATACACTACATCACTTACACCCCCCATATACTGCACCTGTAATACACTACATCACTACACCCCCATATACTGCACCTGTAATACACTACATCACTACACCCCCCATATACTGCACCTGTAATACACTACATCACTACACCTCCCATATACTGCACCTGTAATACACTACATCACTACACCCCCCCATATACTGCACCTGTAATACACTACATCACTACACCCCCCATATACTGCACCTGTAATACACTACATCACTACACCCCCCATATACTGCACCTGTAATACACTACATCACTACACCCCCCATATACTGCACCTGTAATACACTACATCACTACACCCCCCATATACTGCACCTGTAATACACTACATCACTACACCTCCCATATACTGCACCTGTAATACACTACATCACTACACCCCCCATATACTGCACCTGTAATACACTACATCACTACACCTCCCATATACTGCACCTGTAATACACTACATCACTACACCCCCCATATACCGCACCTGTAATACACTACATCACTACACCCCCCATATACTGCACCTGTAATACACTACATCACTACACCCCCCATATACTGCACCTGTAATACACTACATCACTACACCCCCATATACTGCACCTGTAATACACTACATCACTACACCCCCCATATACTGCACCTGTAATACACTACATCACTACACCTCCCATATACTGCACCTGTAATACACTACATCACTACACCCCCCATATACTGCACCTGTAATACACTACATCACTACACCTCCATATACTGCACCTGTAATACACTACATCACTACACCCCCCATATACTGCACCTGTAATACACTACATCACTACACCCCCCATATACTGCACCTGTAATACACTACATCACTACACCCCCCATATACTGCACCTGTAATACACTACATCACTACACCCCCCATATACTGCACCTGTAATACACTACATCACTACACCTCCCATATACTGCACCTGTAATACACTACATCACTACACCCCCATATACTGCACCTGTAATACACTACATCACTACACCCCCCATATACTGCACCTGTAATACACTACATCACTACACCTCCCATATACTGCACCTGTAATACACTACATCACTACACCCCCATATACTGCACCTGTAATACACTACATCACTACACCCCCATATACCGCACCTGTAATACACTACATCACTACACCCCCATATACTGCACCTGTAATACACTACATCACTACACCCCCCATATACTGCACCTGTAATACACTACATCACTACACCCCCATATACTGCACCTGTAATACACTACATCACTACACCCCCCATATACTGCACCTGTAATACACTACATCACTACACCTCCCAATACTGCACCTGTAATACACTACATCACTACACCCCCATATACTGCACCTGTAATACACTACATCACTACACCCCCATATACCGCACCTGTAATACACTACATCACTACACCCCCATATACTGCACCTGTAATACACTACATCACTACACCCCCATATACTGCACCTGTAATACACTACATCACTACACCCCCATATACTGCACCTGTAATACACTACATCACTACACCCCCATATACCGCACCTGTAATACACTACATCACTACACCCCCATATACTGCACCTGTAATACACTACATCACTACACCCCCATATACTGCACCTGTAATACACTACATCACTACACCCCCATATACCGCACCTGTAATACACTACATCACTACACCCCCCATATACTGCACCTGTAATACACTACATCACTACACCCCCCATATACTGCACCTGTAATACACTACATCACTACACCTCCATATACTGCACCTGTAATACACTACATCACTACACCTCCCATATACTGCACCTGTAATACACTACATCACTACACCTCCATATACTGCACCTGTAATACACTACATCACTACACCCCCATATACCGCACCTGTAATACACTACATCACTACACCCCCATATACCGCACCTGTAATACACTACATCACTACACCCCCATATACTGCACCTGTAATACACTACATCACTACACCCCCATATACTGCACCTGTAATACACTACATCACTACACCCCCATATACCGCACCTGTAATACACTACATCACTACACCCCCCATATACTGCACCTGTAATACACTACATCACTACACCTCCCATATACTGCACCTGTAATACACTACATCACTACACCCCCATATACTGCACCTGTAATACACTACATCACTACACCCCCCATATACTGCACCTGTAATACACTACATCACTACACCCCCCATATACTGCACCTGTAATACACTACATCACTACACCCCCCATATACCGCACCTGTAATACACTACATCACTACACCCCCCATATACTGCACCTGTAATACACTACATCACTACACCCCCATATACTGCACCTGTAATACACTCCATCACTACACCCCCCATATACTGCACCTGTAATACACTACATCACTACACCCCCCATATACTGCACCTGTAATACACTACATCACTACACCTCCATATACTGCACCTGTAATACACTACATCACTACACCCCCCATATACTGCACCTGTAATACACTACATCACTACACCCCCCATATACTGCACCTGTAATACACTACATCACTACACCCCCCATATACTGCACCTGTAATACACTACATCACTACACCCCCCATATACTGCACCTGTAATACACTACATCACTACACCTCCCATATACTGCACCTGTAATACACTACATCACTACACCTCCATATACTGCACCTGTAATACACTACATCACTACACCTCCATATACTACATTATTCTTTTTTATTTCATGTATTTAATCACAGATGTTCGCTGTTTGTTTGTCTTTACAGCAGGAATATTATATGCACCTGAAGACCCTCTATACAGTGGGGTACGGCACCTCGCTGAGCTCCCTGTTTCTGGCCCTTCTGCTCCTCCTGTCATTCAGGTATAAGTGCCTTGTCTGATTTATTTTGTTTGTATGTTATAAAAAAGGCTATGTGCACATGTAGGTGGGATCTCTGTGGATTTTTCCGCACCTGTTTTTGTAAATCCGCAGGTAAACCGCAATGCAGATAATCTGCCGAATTACAGCGGATTTACCGCATTTTTTTTGTGGTTTTTGTGCGGATTCCACCTGCGGTTTTACACCTGCGGATTCTTATTATGGAGCAGGTGTAAACTGCAGCGGAATCCGCACAAAGAATGAACTGCGGATTTTTTTTCCATAGATTTACATGGTTCTGTACAACGCATGGAAAACAGCTGCAGATCCGCAGCAAAATCCGCAGCGTGTGCACATACCCTGAGAGTAGATTGTGAGCTCCTGTGAGCAGTGATGATGGGAGTGATACTTCTGTGTAGTGTGTGTGTGCATACATATATATATATATTTACACAAGAATCAACATTGAAATTACAACACCAAGAAGAAGAAGTGGATGATGGAGACGTCACCAATCTGCACATGGTGGGAACATGAACATCATCACACCCTCTGTATTCTCCAGTGCGGGGTCTGCACCTCGGCTGCGGTCACTGAGGTCATTAATGGTTCTGCCTCTAAATGTACAGATCATCAGGGTCTGCAGCCAACTGCTCCTGTGTAATCACCGGCCAATGACGTCCCCGATGTGCTCGATGGTAGACTAGTTAGGAGATGCTGCCTGTGTAATAACTGGCCAATGACGTCCCCGATGTGCTCGATGGTAGACTAGTTAGGACATGCTGCCTGTGTAATAACTGGCCAATGACGTCCCCGATGTTCTCGATGGTAGACTAGTTAGGAGATGCTGCCTGTGTAATAACTGGCCAATGACGTCCCCGATGTGCTCGATGGTAGACTAGTTAGGAGATGCTGCCTGTGTAATCACCGGCCAATGACGTCCCCGATGTGCTCGATGGTAGACTAGTTAGGAGATGCTGCCTGTGTAATAACTGGCCAATGACGTCCCCGATGTGCTCGATGGTAGACTAGTTAGGACATGCTGCCTGTGTAATAACTGGCCAATGACGTCCCCGATGTGCTCGATGGTAGACTAGTTAGGAGATGCTGCCTGTGTAATAACTGGCCAATGACGTCCCCGATGTGCTCGATGGTAGACTAGTTAGGAGATGCTGCCTGTGTAATCACCGGCCAATGACGTCCCCGATGTGCTCGATGGTAGACTAGTTAGGAGATGCTGCCTGTGTAATAACTGGCCAATGACGTCCCCGATGTGCTCGATGGTAGACTAGTTAGGAGATGCTGCCTGTGTAATAACTGGCCAATGACGTCCCCGATGTGCTCGATGGTAGACTAGTTAGGAGATGCTGCCTGTGTAATAACTGGCCAATGACGTCCCCGATGTGCTCGATGGTAGACTAGTTAGGAGATGCTGCCTGTGTAATAACTGGCCAATGACGTCCCCGATGTGCTCGATGGTAGACTAGTTAGGAGATGCTGCCTGTGTAATAACTGGCCAATGACGTCCCCGATGTGCTCGATGGTAGACTAGTTAGGAGATGCTGCCTGTGTAATAACCGGCCAATGACGTCCCCGATGTGCTCGATGGTAGACTAGTTAGGAGATGCTGCCTGTGTAATAACTGGCCAATGACGTCCCCGATGTGCTCGATGGTAGACTAGTTAGGAGATGCTGCCTGTGTAATAACTGGCCAATGACGTCCCCGATGTGCTCGATGGTAGACTAGTTAGGAGATGCTGCCTGTGTAATAACTGGCCAATGACGTCCCCGATGTGCTCGATGGTAGACTAGTTAGGACATGCTGCCTGTGTAATAACTGGCCAATGACGTCCCCGATGTGCTCGATGGTAGACTAGTTAGGACATGCTGCCTGTGTAATAACTGGCCAATGACGTCCCCGATGTGCTCGATGGTAGACTAGTTAGGAGATGCTGCCTGTGTAATAACTGGCCAATGACGTCCCCGATGTGCTCGATGGTAGACTAGTTAGGACATGCTGCCTGTGTAATAACTGGCCAATGACGTCCCCGATGTGCTCGATGGTAGACTAGTTAGGACATGCTGCCTGTGTAATAACTGGCCAATGACGTCCCCGATGTGCTCGATGGTAGACTAGTTAGGAGATGCTGCCTGTGTAATAACTGGCCAATGACGTCCCCGATGTGCTCGATGGTAGACTAGTTAGGAGATGCTGCCTGTGTAATAACTGGCCAATGACGTCCCCGATGTGCTCGATGGTAGACTACTCAGGAGATGCTGCCTGTGTAATAACTGGCCAATGACGTCCCCGATGTGCTCGATGGTAGACTAGTTAGGAGATGCTGCCTGTGTAATAACTGGCCAATGACGTCCCCGATGTGCTCGATGGTAGACTAGTTAGGAGATGCTGCCTGTGTAATAACTGGCCAATGACGTCCCCGATGTGCTCGATGGTAGACTAGTTAGGAGATGCTGCCTGTGTAATAACTGGCCAATGACGTCCCCGATGTGCTCGATGGTAGACTAGTTAGGAGATGCTGCCTGTGTAATAACTGGCCAATGACGTCCCCGATGTGCTCGATGGTAGACTAGTTAGGAGATGCTGCCTGTGTAATCACCGGCCAATGACGTCCCCGATGTGCTCGATGGTAGACTAGTTAGGAGATGCTGCCTGTGTAATAACTGGCCAATGACGTCCCCGATGTGCTCGATGGTAGACTAGTTAGGAGATGCTGCCTGTGTAATAACTGGCCAATGACGTCCCCGATGTGCTCGATGGTAGACTAGTTAGGAGATGCTGCCTGTGTAATAACTGGCCAATGACGTCCCCGATGTGCTCGATGGTAGACTAGTTAGGAGATGCTGCCTGTGTAATAACTGGCCAATGACGTCCCCGATGTGCTCGATGGTAGACTAGTTAGGACATGCTGCCTGTGTAATAACTGGCCAATGACGTCCCCGATGTGCTCGATGGTAGACTAGTTAGGACATGCTGCCTGTGTAATAACTGGCCAATGACGTCCCCGATGTGCTCGATGGTAGACTAGTTAGGACATGCTGCCTGTGTAATAACTGGCCAATGACGTCCCCGATGTGCTCGATGGTAGACTAGTTAGGAGATGCTGCCTGTGTAATAACTGGCCAATGACGTCCCCGATGTGCTCGATGGTAGACTAGTTAGGAGATGCTGCCTGTGTAATAACTGGCCAATGACGTCCCCGATGTGCTCGATGGTAGACTACTCAGGAGATGCTGCCTGTGTAATAACTGGCCAATGACGTCCCCGATGTGCTCGATGGTAGACTAGTTAGGAGATGCTGCCTGTGTAATAACTGGCCAATGACGTCCCCGATGTGCTCGATGGTAGACTAGTTAGGAGATGCTGCCTGTGTAATAACTGGCCAATGACGTCCCCGATGTGCTCGATGGTAGACTAGTTAGGAGATGCTGCCTGTGTAATAACTGGCCAATGACGTCCCCGATGTGCTCGATGGTAGACTAGTTAGGAGATGCTGCCTGTGTAATAAGTGGCCAATGACGTCCCCGATGTGCTCGATGGTAGACTAGTTAGGAGATGCTGCCTGTGTAATAACTGGCCAATGACGTCCCCGATGTGCTCGATGGTAGACTAGTTAGGAGATGCTGCCTGTGTAATAACTGGCCAATGACGTCCCCGATGTGCTCGATGGTAGACTAGTTAGGAGATGCTGCCTGTGTAATAACTGGCCAATGACGTCCCCGATGTGCTCGATGGTAGACTAGTTAGGAGATGCTGCCTGTGTAATAACTGGCCAATGACGTCCCCGATGTGCTCGATGGTAGACTAGTTAGGAGATGCTGCCTGTGTAATCACCGGCCAATGACGTCCCCGATGTGCTCGATGGTAGACTAGTTAGGAGATGCTGCCTGTGTAATAACTGGCCAATGACGTCCCCGATGTGCTCGATGGTAGACTAGTTAGGAGATGCTGCCTGTGTAATCACCGGCCAATGACGTCCCCGATGTTCTCGATGGTAGACTAGTTAGGAGATGCTGCCTGTGTAATCACCGGCCAATGACGTCCCCGATGTGCTCGATGGTAGACTAGTTAGGAGATGCTGCCTGTGTAATAACTGGCCAATGACGTCCCCGATGTGCTCGATGGTAGACTAGTTAGGAGATGCTGCCTGTGTAATCACCGGCCAATGACGTCCCCGATGTGCTCGATGGTAGACTAGTTAGGAGATGCTGCCTGTGTAATAACTGGCCAATGACGTCCCCGATGTGCTCGATGGTAGACTAGTTAGGAGATGCTGCCTGTGTAATCACCGGCCAATGACGTCCCCGATGTGCTCGATGGTAGACTAGTTAGGACATGCTGCCTGTGTAATAACTGGCCAATGACGTCCCCGATGTGCTCGATGGTAGACTAGTTAGGAGATGCTGCCTGTGTAATAACTGGCCAATGACGTCCCCGATGTGCTCGATGGTAGACTAGTTAGGACATGCTGCCTGTGTAATAACTGGCCAATGACGTCCCCGATGTGCTCGATGGTAGACTAGTTAGGACATGCTGCCTGTGTAATAACTGGCCAATGACGTCCCCGATGTGCTCGATGGTAGACTAGTTAGGAGATGCTGCCTGTGTAATAACTGGCCAATGACGTCCCCGATGTGCTCGATGGTAGACTAGTTAGGACATGCTGCCTGTGTAATAACTGGCCAATGACGTCCCCGATGTGCTCGATGGCAGACTAGTTAGGAGATGCTGCCTGTGTAATAACTGGCCAATGACGTCCCCGATGTGCTCGATGGTAGACTAGTTAGGAGATGCTGCCTGTGTAATAACTGGCCAATGACGTCCCCGATGTGCTCGATGGTAGACTAGTTAGGACATGCTGCCTGTGTAATAACTGGCCAATGACGTCCCCGATGTGCTCGATGGTAGACTAGTTAGGAGATGCTGCCTGTGTAATAACTGGCCAATGACGTCCCCGATGTGCTCGATGGTAGACTAGTTAGGACATGCTGCCTGTGTAATAACTGGCCAATGACGTCCCCGATGTGCTCGATGGTAGACTAGTTAGGACATGCTGCCTGTGTAATAACTGGCCAATGACGTCCCCGATGTGCTCGATGGTAGACTAGTTAGGAGATGCTGCCTGTGTAATCACCGGCCAATGACGTCCCCGATGTGCTCGATGGTAGACTAGTTAGGAGATGCTGCCTGTGTAATAACTGGCCAATGACGTCCCCGATGTGCTCGATGGTAGACTAGTTAGGAGATGCTGCCTGTGTAATAACTGGCCAATGACGTCCCCGATGTGCTCGATGGTAGACTAGTTAGGACATGCTGCCTGTGTAATAACTGGCCAATGACGTCCCCGATGTGCTCGATGGTAGACTAGTTAGGACATGCTGCCTGTGTAATAACTGGCCAATGACGTCCCCGATGTGCTCGATGGTAGACTAGTTAGGACATGCTGCCTGTGTAATAACTGGCCAATGACGTCCCCGATGTGCTCGATGGTAGACTAGTTAGGAGATGCTGCCTGTGTAATAACTGGCCAATGACGTCCCCGATGTGCTCGATGGTAGACTAGTTAGGACATGCTGCCTGTGTAATAACTGGCCAATGACGTCCCCGATGTGCTCGATGGTAGACTAGTTAGGACATGCTGCCTGTGTAATAACTGGCCAATGACGTCCCCGATGTGCTCGATGGTAGACTACTCAGGAGCAGGTGTAGCCACACAGTCGCTCACAGTAGTGCGAGGAATATGCAGCCTGAGGATGTGGTGTGGAAAAATGGCTCTTTGGACACTTGGGAGAAATGGTTGCACCACTGGGTCCACGAACAAATCAATATATCGCAAGCACTTAGTGATTTGGAATGAAGACTAGATGGGTCCAGCTACAGAACATTATGTCCCCCACACCATAATCCTGAGAGTCGGACCGGTGTTTCGTGCCTTCATGAAGTCTTCTTCGTGGAGTTGCCCATGACATCTCCAGAGTAATGATTGGTTATCATTGCGTGGCAGAGAAAAGTGTGACTCCTCACTGAAGAGGACAGACCTCTATTGCAGTCTCCATTGCCGTCTTGAAATGTATCGTGATCACTTTTGGGACCGGTGGTATGAGGTCAGTGGACCCGATGTCCGGATTGAAGCCCAATGTCATGCTGACACCCTCTAATGGCTTTTGTAGACACTTAACACCTTACTCTTAGTATGTGACATCTAATTTCGCTTGCAGCGCAGCACAGAACGGACCACTACGCGCCATTCTTCTAATCTGACAAGACCACGTGGGCAGCACCATGATGATGCCTTTACAAGGAAACATCTCACTATTTTTCCTCTCGGGATGATGGTGTCCTGGGACATAATTTGCATTGGCCGAACCCCTCAATTCTTCATTTCAGGTCGTTAACCGCTTGCGATACATTGATTTAGTGATGGAACACAAGCACATCAGGGAGGTCACTGGTCAGTGATTACACAGGAGCTGCAGGGAGCTTCTCCAGACTTTGTTTCCATTGAGCACATCGGGTACGTGATTGGTCAGTTATTACACAGGAGCTGCTGACAGCGTCTCCGGACTTGTCTCTATCGAGTACATCAGAGAAGTCATTGGTCGGTTATTACACAGTAGCTGCCGGCAGCATCTGTGGACTTGTTTCCATCTAGCACATTGGGGATGTAATTGGTCAGTGATTACATAGGATCTGCCGGCAGCGTCTCTGCACTTGTTTCCATGAGCACATCGGTGTTGTAATTGGTTGGTGATTACACAGGAGCTGCCGTCAGTATCTCTACTCTTGTGTCCATCGAGCACATCGGGGATGTCATTGGTCAGTTATTACACAGGAGCTGCTGGTAGCGTCTTCTGACTTGTCTCCATCAAGCACATCGGGGTCGTCATTGGTCAGTTATTACACAGGAGCTGCTGGTAGCGTCTTCTGACTTGTCTCCATCAAGCACATAGAGGATGTCATTGGTCAGTTATTACACAGCAGCTGCCGGCAGCGTCTCCATCTCGCACATTCGGGTTGTAATTGGTCGACGATTACAAATGAGATACTGGCAACGTCTGTGGACTTGTCCCCATCTAGTACATGGGAGATGTCAGTTATCACACAGGAGATGCCGGCAGTGTCTCCATTCTTGTATCCATCGAGCACATTGGGAACATCGTTGGTTGGTGATTACACAGCAGATACTGGCAGCGTCTCTGGACTTGTCTCCATCTAGCACATGGGAGATGTCATCTATTGGTTATCACACAGGAGCTGCCAGCTCCACTCTTGTCTCCATTGAGCACATCGGGAACGTCATTGGTCAGTGATTACACAGGAGATACTGGCAGCGTCTCTGGACTTGTCTCCGTCAAGCACATCGGGGAGGGCATTGGTCATTGATCACACAGGAGCTGCCGGCAGTGTCTCCACTCTTGTCTCCATCGAGCACATTGGGAACATCGTTGGTCGGTGATTACATAGGAAATACTGGCAGTGTCTCTGGACTTGTCTCCATCGAGCACATCGGGAACGTCAGTGGTCAGTGATTACACAGGAGCTGTCAGCTGAAGATCTGGAGGAATTGTACATTCAGCGGCAGAACCTTCCTCAGACGACCATTAATGACCTCCGTGACAGCGACTAAGGCTGGAGGTGCCGGGATTTCTGCACGAGGCTCAGAGTCCGGACTGGAGAAATCAAGCTGGTTTTGAAATGTTGTTTTGGGTTTTTCAGCATGTGCAGATCGATGATGTCTTCGTCCTGTGATTTCCAGAATGACGTGACTTTCCCTTCTCGGTGCTGTGAGCGCACTGTTGTGGACTGTGTCCATGTTGATGGTCGTTGTTCTTTCGTGCAGGAGGCTGCGCTGTACACGTAATTATATCCACATGAATCTCTTCTCATCCTTCATCCTCCGCGCCATGTCCATCTTCATCAAGGACGCCGTGCTCTTCTCCATCGATGACATCAACCACTGCAAAGTCTATCTGGTGAGTGCAACTGTGGAGGTGAGTGACCACCGAAGACCTGGATCCCAGATCACCCTGCCCATAGTCATGGCCATCCGCCTCACCTGGGCACATCTAGACACATATATACACTATATACCTACACATTATGTGCGCCACGTACAGTGCATAACATACACGCACAATTCTATTATTTGCTGCTCCGCACATGTGGGGTTCACATATAACGCTACGAGGTGAGCACTGACCGTGAGTGGTGGAGCCAATGAGTGGGTGGTGCGGCATCGTTCTCCCTCCATCCCTGCGCTCGGCGGGTGAGTGCTGCCACAGCGTGCTGCACAGTATGAGCAATTAAGTGCCACGTCGCCCTCTATTGGCCCTCACATATAAGTGATGTAGTGTCTCATGTGCTCATCTAACCACATGGTGGTAGTCAGTAGCGTAGCTACCGTAGTGCAAAGGTGGTGTCAGTCTGGTGGGTGTGGACCCACTGCACGATGGACCGGGCCTACCTGGAGCGGCGTAGCTTAGTGACTACCTGGTGTGCACTAGAGCCTCTGATGATGAGGTTAGGCGCCAGGTACCACGTCAGGGTGGTCTCCGATACTGCGCAACTGACCGCAAGGGTCATGCACGCTGATACAGACTGGGAGTCCCAGGCTGAGCCGGATCAGAGTCACTCAACATACTGCGGTTACAGACTCTCTAAACCCAAGGCAGGACCGGAACAGGGTGACTGACAGTGAACTATATC
>NW_027193602.1:0-132279 GCF_032444005.1 Ranitomeya imitator
TCACCGGTTTGTCCACATGATGTAGGCCTATAGGACTGAACAAAGAACCACCAAAAATTTTAACCAGTCATCGTTCTCACAACACTGAGGACCAGTCATTCGAAATGACTTCTCCATGGATTTTATGCATTGGTAAAAGCACTATGATGAAAAGTGTGATATGTTTTCAGGTATCTCCTATACTAATAGAGCCATATGCTCACCGGTTTGCCATATGATGTAGGCCTATGGACTGAACAAGAAACCACCAAAAATTTTAACCAGTCATCGTTCTCACAACACTGAGGACCAGTCATTCGAAATGACTTCTCCATGCATTTTTATGCATTGGTAAAAGCACTATGATGAAAAGTGTGTTATGTTTTTCAGGTATCTCCTATACTAATAGAGCCACATGCTCACCGGTTTGCCACATGATGTAGGCCTATGACTGAACAAGAAACCACCAAAAATTTTAACCAGTCATTGTTCTCACAACACTGAGGACCAGTCATCGAAATGACTTCTCCATGCATTTTATGCATTGGTAAAAGCACTATGATGAAAAGTGTGATATGTTTTCAGGTATCTCCTATACTAATAGAGCCACATGCTCACCGGGTTTGCCACATGATGTAGGCCTATGGACTGAACAAGAAACCACCAAAAATTTTAACCAGTCATCGTTCTCACAACACTGAGGACCAGTCATTCAAAATGACTTCTCCATGCATTTTATGCATGGTAAAAGCACTATGATGAAAAGTGTGATATGTTTTCAGGTATCTCCTATACTAATAGAGCCACATGCTCACTGGTTTGCCACATGATGTAGGCCTATGGACTGAACAAGAAACCACCAAAAATTTTAACCATCATCGTTCTCACAACACTGAGGACCAGTCATTCGAAATGACTTCTCCATGCATTTTATGCATTGGTAAAAGCACTATGATGACAAAGTGTGATATGTTTTCAGGTATCTCCTATACTAATAGAGCCACATGCTCACCGGTTTGCCACATGATGTAGGCCTATGGACTGAAACAAGAAACCACAAAAATTTTAACAGTCATCGTTCTCACAACACTGAGGACCAGTCATTCGAAATGACTTCTCCATGCATTTTATGCATTGGTAAAAGCACTATGATGAAAGAGTGTGATATGTTTTCAGGTATCTCCTATACTAATAGAGCCACATGCTCACCGGTTTGCCACATGATGTAGGCCTATGGACTGAACAAGAACCACCAAAAATTTTAACCAGTCATCGTTCTCACAACACTGAGGACCAGTCATTCGAAATGACTTCTCCATGCATTTTATGCATTGGTAAAAGCACTATGATGAAAAGTGTGACATGTTTTCAGGTATCTCCTATACTAATAGAGCCACATGCTCACCGGTTTGCCACATGATGTAGGCCTATGGACTGAACAAGGAAACCACCAAAAATTTTAACCAGTTCATCGTTCTCACAACACTGAGGACCAGTCATTCGAAATGACTTCTCCATGCATTTTATGCATTGGTAAAAGCACTATGATGAAAAGTGTGATATGTTTTCAGGTATCGCCTATACTAATAGAGCCACATGCTCACCGGTTTGCCACATGATGTAGGCTATGGACTGAACAAGAAACCACCAAAAATTTTAACCAGTCATCGTTCTCACAACACTGAGGACCAGTCATTCGAAATGACTTCTCCATGCATTTTATGCATTGGTAAAAGCACTATGATGAAAGTGTGATATGTTTTCAGGTATCTCCTATACTAATAGAGCCACATGCCTCACCGGTTTGCTACATGATGTAGCCTATGGAACTGAACAAGAAAACAACAAAAATTTTAACCCAGTCATCGTTCTCACAACACTGAGGACCAGTCATTCGAAATGACTTCTCCATGCATTTTATGCATTGGTAAAAGCACTATGATGAAAAGTGTGATATGTTTTCAGGTATCTCCTATACTAATAGAGCCACATGCTCACCGGTTTGCCACATGATGTAGGCCTATGGACTGAACAAGAAACCCACCAAAAATTTTAACCAGTCATCGTTCTCACAACACTGAGGACCAGTCATTCGAAATGACTTCTCCATGCATTTTAATGCATTGGTAAAAGCACTATGATGAAAAGTGTGATATGTTTTCAGGTATCTCCTATACTAATAGAGCCACATGCTCACGGTTTGCCACATGATGTAGGCCTATGGACTGAACAAGAAACCACCAAAATTTTAACCAGTCATCGTTCTCACAACACTGAGGACCAGTCATTCGAAATCACTTCTCCATGCTTTTATGCATTGGTAAATGCACTATGATGAAAAGTGTGATATGTTTTCAGGTATCTCCTATACTAATAGAGCCACATGCTCACCGGTTTGCCACATGATGTAGGCCTATGGACTGAACAAGAAACCACCAAAAATTTTAACCAGTTCTCGTTCTCACAACACTGAGGACCAGTCATTCGAAATGACTTCTCCATGCATTTTATGCATTGGTAAAAAGCACTATGATGAAAAGTGTGATATGTTTTCAGGTATCTCCTATACTAATAGAGCCACATGCTCACCGGTTTGCCACATGATGTAGGCCTATGGACTGAACAAGAACCACCAAAAATTTTAACCAGTCATCGTTCTCACAACACTGAGGACCAGTCATTCGAAATGACTTCTCCATGCATTTTATGCATTGGTAAAAGCACTATGATGAAAAGTGTGATATGTTTTCAGGTATCTCCTATACTAATAGAGCCACATGCTCACCGGTTTGCCACATGATGTAGGCCTATGGACTGAACAAGAAACCACCAAAAATTTTAACCAGTCATCGTTCTCACAACACTGAGGACCAGTCATTCGAAATGACTTCTCCATGCATTTTATGCATTGTAAAAAGCACTATGATGAAAAGTGTGATATGTTTTCAGGTATCTCCTATACTAATAGAGCCACATGCTCACCGGTTTGCCACATGATGTAGGCCTATGGACTGAACAAGAAACCACAAAAATTTTAACCAGTCATCGTTCTCACAACACTGAGGACCAGTCATTCGAAATGACTTCTCCATGCATTTTATGCATTGGTAAAAGCACTATGATGAAAAGTGTGATATGTTTTCAGGTATCTCCTATACTAATAGAGCACATGCTCACCGGTTTGCCACATGATGTAGGCCTATGGACTGAACAAGAAACCACCAAAAATTTTAACCAGTCATCGTTCTCACAACACTGAGGACCAGTCATTCGAAATGACTTCTCCATGCATTTTTATGCATTGGTAAAAGCACTATGATGAAAAGTGTGATATGTTTTCAGGTATCTCCTATATTATTAGAGCCACATGCTCACCGGTTTGCCACATGATGTAGGCCTATGGACTGAACAAGAAACACCAAAAATTTTAACCAGTCATCGTTCTCACAACACTGAGGACCAGTCATTCGAAATGACTTCTCCATGCATTTTATGCATTGGTAAAAGCACTATGATGAAAAGTGTGATATGTTTTCAGGTATCTCCTATACTAATAGAGCCACATGCTCACCGGTTTGCCACATGATGTGGGCCTATGGACTGAACAAGAAACCACCAAAAATTTTAACCAGTCATCGTTCTCACAACACTGAGAACCAGTCATTCGAAATGACTTCTCCATGCATTTTATGCATTGGTAAAAGCACTATGATGAAAAGTGTGATATGTTTTCAGGTATCTCCTATACTAATAGAGCCACATGCTCACTGGTTTGCCACATGATGTAGGCCTATGGACTGTAACCAACGAAACCACCAAAAAATTTTAACCAGTCATCGTTCTCACAACACTGAGGACCAGTCATTCGAAATGACTTCTCCATGCATTTTATGCATTGGTAAAAGCACTATGATGAAAAGTGTGATATGTTTTCAGGTATCTCCTATACTAATAGAGCCACATGCTCACCGGTTTGTCACATGATGTTAGGCCTATGGAGCTGAACAAGAAACCACCAAAAATTTTAACCAGTCATCGTTCTCACAACACTGAGGACCAGTCATTCGAAATGACTTCTCCATGCATTTTATGCATTGGTAAAAGCACTATGATGAAAAGTGTGATATGTTTTCAGGTATCTCCTATACTAATAGAGCCATATGCTCACCGGTTTGCCACATGATGTAGGCCTATGGACTGAACAAGAAACCACCAAAAATTTTAACCAGTCATCGTTCTCACAACACTGAGGACCAGTCATTCGAAATGACTTCTCATGCATTTTATGCATTGGTAAAAGCACTATGATGAAAAGTGTGATATGTTTTCAGGTATCTCCTATACTATAGAGCCACATGCTCACCGGTTTGCCACATGATGTAGGCCTATGGACTGAACAAGAAACCACCAAAAATTTTAACCAGTCATTGTTCTCACAACACTGAGGACCAGTCATTCGAAATGACTTCTCCATGCATTTTATGCATTATTGGTAAAAGCACTATGATGAAAAGTGTGATATGTTTTCAGGTATCTCCTATACTAATAGAGCCACATGCTCACCGGTTTGCCACATGATGTAGGCCTATGGACTGAACAAGAAACCACCAAAAATTTTAACCAGTCATCGTTCTCACAACACTGAGGACCAGTCATTCGAAATGACTTCTCCATGCATTTTATGCATTGGTAAAAGCACTATGATGAAAAGTGTGATATGTTTTCAGGTATCTCCTATACTAATAGAGCCACATGCTCACCGGTTTGCCACATGATGTAGGCCTATGGACTGAACAAGAAACCACCAAAAATTTTAACCAGTCATCGTCCTCACAACACTGAGGACCAGTCATTCGAAATGACTTCTCCATGCATTTTATGCATTGGTAAAAGCACTATGATGAAAAGTGTGATATGTTTTTAGGTATCTCCTATACTAATAGAGCCACATGCTCACCGGTTTGCCACATGATGTAGGCCTATGGACTGAACAAGAAACCACCAAAAATTTTAACCAGTCATCGTTCTCACAACACTGAGGACCAGTCATTCGAAATGACTTCTCCATGCATTTTATGCATTGGTAAAAGCACTATGATGAAAAGTGTGATATGTTTTTCAGGTATCTCCTATACTAATAGAGCCACATGCTCACCGGTTTGCCACATGATGTAGGCCTATGGACTGAACAAGAAACCACCAAAAATTTTAACCAGTCATCGTTCTCACAACACTGAGGACCAGTCATTCGAAATGACTTCTCCATGCATTTTATGCATTGGTAAAAGCACTATGATGAAAAGTGTGATATGTTTTCAGGTATCTCCTATACTAATAGAGCCACATGCTCACCGGTTTGCCACATGATGTAGGCCTATGGACTGAACAAGAAACCACCAAAAATTTTAACCAGTCATCGTTCTCACAACTCTGAGGACCAGTCATTCGAAATGACTTCTCCATGCATTTTATGCATTGGTAAAAGCACTATGATGAAAAGTGTAATATGTTTTCAGGTATCTCCTATACTAATAGAGCCACATGCTCACCGGTTTGCCACATGATGTAGGCCTATGGACTGAACAAGAAACCACCAAAAATTTTAACCAGTCATCGTTCTCACAACACTGAGGACCAGTCATTCGAAATGACTTCTCCATGCATTTTATGCATTGGTAAAAGCACTATGATGAAAAGTGTGATATGTTTTCAGGTATCTCCTATACTAATAGAGCCATATGCTCACCGGTTTGCCACATGATGTAGGCCTATGGACTGAACAAGAAACCACCAAAAATTTTAACCAGTCATCGTTCTCACAACACTGAGGACCAGTCATTCGAAATGACTTCTCCATGCATTTTATGCATTGGTAAAAGCACTATGATGAAAAGTGTGATATGTTTTCAGGTATCTCCTATACTAATAGAGCCACATGCTCACCGGTTTGCCACATGATGTAGGCCTATGGACTGAACAAGAAACCACCAAAAATTTTAACCAGTCATTGTTCTCACAACACTGAGGACCAGTCATTCGAAATGACTTCTCCATGCATTTTATGCATTGGTAAAAGCACTATGATGAAAAGTGTGATATGTTTTCAGGTATCTCCTATACTAATAGAGCCACATGCTCACCGGTTTGCCACATGATGTAGGCCTATGGACTGAACAAGAAACCACCAAAAATTTTAACCAGTCATCGTTCTCACAACACTGAGGACCAGTCATTCGAAATGACTTCTCCATGCATTTTATGCATTGGTAAAAGCACTATGATGAAAAGTGTGATATGTTTTCAGGTATCTCCTATACTAATAGAGCCACATGCTCACCGGTTTGTCACATGATGTAGGCCTATGGACTGAACAAGAAACCACCAAAAATTTTAACCAGTCATCGTTCTCACAACACTGAGGACCAGTCATTCGAAATGACTTCTCCATGGATTTTATGCATTGGTAAAAGCACTATGATGAAAAGTGTGATATGTTTTCAGGTATCTCCTATACTAATAGAGCCATATGCTCACCGGTTTGCCATATGATGTAGGCCTATGGACTGAACAAGAAACCACCAAAAATTTTAACCAGTCATCGTTCTCACAACACTGAGGACCAGTCATTCGAAATTACTTCTCCATGCATTTTATGCATTGGTAAAAGCACTATGATGAAAAGTGTGATATGTTTTCAGGTATCTCCTATACTAATAGAGCCACATGCTCACCGGTTTGCCACATGATGTAGGCCTATGGACTGAACAAGAAACCACCAAAAATTTTAACCAGTCATTGTTCTCACAACACTGAGGGACCAGTCATTCGAAATGACTTCTCCATGCATTTTATGCATTGGTAAAAGCACTATGATGAAAAGTGTGATATGTTTTCAGGTATCTCCTATACTAATAGAGCCACATGCTCACCGGTTTGCCACATGATGTAGGCCTATGGACTGAACAAGAAACCACCAAAAATTTTAACCAGTCATCGTTCTCACAACACTGAGGACCAGTCATTCAAAATGACTTCTCCATGCATTTTATGCATTGGTAAAAGCACTATGATGAAAAGTGTGATATGTTTTCAGGTATCTCCTATACTAATAGAGCCACATGCTCACTGGTTTGCCACATGATGTAGGCCTATGGACTGAACAAGAAACCACCAAAAATTTTAACCAGTCATCGTTCTCACAACACTGAGGACCAGTCATTCGAAATGACTTCTCCATGCATTTTATGCATTGGTAAAAGCACTATGATGAAAAGTGTGATATGTTTTCAGGTATCTCCTATACTAATAGAGCCACATGCTCACCGGTTTGCCACATGATGTAGGCCTATGGACTGAACAAGAAACCACCAAAAATTTTAACCAGTCATCGTTCTCACAACACTGAGGACCAGTCATTCGAAATGACTTCTCCATGCATTTTATGCATTGGTAAAAGCACTATGATGAAAAGTGTGATATGTTTTCAGGTATCTCCTATACTAATAGAGCCACATGCTCACCGGTTTGCCACATGATGTAGGCCTATGGACTGAACAAGAAACCACCAAAAATTTTAACCAGTCATCGTTCTCACAACACTGAGGACCAGTCATTCGAAATGACTTCTCCATGCATTTTATGCATTGGTAAAAGCACTATGATGAAAAGTGTGATATGTTTTCAGGTATCTCCTATACTAATAGAGCCACATGCTCACCGGTTTGCCACATGATGTAGGCCTATGGACTGAACAAGAAACCACCAAAAATTTTAACCAGTCATCGTCCTCACAACACTGAGGACCAGTCATTCGAAATGACTTCTCCATGCATTTTATGCATTGGTAAAAGCACTATGATGAAAAGTGTGATATGTTTTTAGGTATCTCCTATACTAATAGAGCCACATGCTCACCGGTTTGCCACATGATGTAGGCCTATGGACTGAACAAGAAACCACCAAAAATTTTAACCAGTCATCGTTCTCACAACACTGAGGACCAGTCATTCGAAATGACTTCTCCATGCATTTTATGCATTGGTAAAAGCACTATGATGAAAAGTGTGATGTTTTCAGGTATCTCCTATACTAATAGAGCCACATGCTCACCGGTTTGCCACATGATGTAGGCCTATGGACTGAACAAGAAACCACCAAAAATTTTAACCAGTCATCGTTCTCACAACACTGAGGACCAGTCATTCGAAATGACTTCTCCATGCATTTTATGCATTGGTAAAAGCACTATGATGAAAAGTGTGATATGTTTTCAGGTATCTCCTATACTAATAGAGCCACATGCTCACCGGTTTGCCACATGATGTAGGCCTATGGACTGAACAAGAAACCACCAAAAATTTTAACCAGTCATCGTCCTCACAACACTGAGGACCAGTCATTCGAAACGACTTCTCCATGCATTTTATGCATTGGTAAAAGCACTATGATGAAAAGTGTGATATGTTTTCAGGTATCTCCTATACTAATAGAGCCACATGCTCACCGGTTTGCCACATGATGTAGGCCTATGGACTGAACAAGAAACCACCAAAAATTTTAACCAGTCATCGTTCTCACAACACTGAGGACCAGTCATTCGAAATGACTTCTCCATGCATTTTATGCATTGGTAAAAGCACTATGATGAAAAGTGTGATATGTTTTCAGGTATCTCCTATACTAATAGAGCCACATGCTCACCGGTTTGCCACATGATGTAGGCCTATGGACTGAACAAGAAACCACCAAAAATTTTAACCAGTCATCGTTCTCACAACACTGAGGACCAGTCATTCGAAATGACTTCTCCATGCATTTTATGCATTGGTAAAAGCACTATGATGAAAAGTGTGATATGTTTTCAGGTATCTCCTATACTAATAGAGCCACATGCTCACCGGTTTGCCACATGATGTAGGCCTATGGACTGAACAAGAAACCACCAAAAATTTTAACCAGTCATCGTTCTCACAACACTGAGGACCAGTCATTCGAAATGACTTCTCCATGCATTTTATGCATTGGTAAAAGCACTATGATGAAAAGTGTAATATGTTTTCAGGTATCTCCTATACTAATAGAGCCACATGCTCACCGGTTTGCCACATGATGTAGGCCTATGGACTGAACAAGAAACCACCAAAAATTTTAACCAGTCATCGTTCTCACAACACTGAGGACCAGTCATTCGAAATGACTTCTCCATGCATTTTATGCATTGGTAAAAGCACTATGATGAAAAGTGTGATATGTTTTCAGGTATCTCCTATACTAATAGAGCCACATGCTCACCGGTTTGCCACATGATGTAGGCCTATGGACTGAACAAGAAACCACCAAAAATTTTAACCAGTCATCGTTCTCACAACACTGAGGACCAGTCATTCGAAATGACTTCTCCATGCATTTTATGCATTGGTAAAAGCACTATGATGAAAAGTGTGATATGTTTTCAGGTATCTCCTATACTAATAGAGCCACATGCTCACCGGTTTGCCACATGATGTAGGCCTATGGACTGAACAAGAAACCACCAAAAATTTTAACCAGTCATCGTTCTCACAACACTGAGGACCAGTCATTCGAAATGACTTCTCCATGCATTTTATGCATTGGTAAAAGCACTATGATGAAAAGTGTGATATGTTTTCAGGTATCTCCTATACTAATAGAGCCACATGCTCACCGGTTTGCCACATGATGTAGGCCTATGGACTGAACAAGAAACCACCAAAAATTTTAACCAGTCATCGTTCTCACAACACTGAGGACCAGTCATTCGAAATGACTTCTCCATGCATTTTATGCATTGGTAAAAGCACTATGATGAAAAGTGTGATATGTTTTCAGGTATCTCCTATACTAATAGAGCCACATGCTCACCGGTTTGCCACATGATGTAGGCCTATGGACTGAACAAGAAACCACCAAAAATTTTAACCAGTCATCGTTCTCACAACACTGAGGACCAGTCATTCGAAATGACTTCTCCATGCATTTTATGCATTGGTAAAAGCACTATGATGAAAAGTGTGATATGTTTTCAGGTATCTCCTATACTAATAGAGCCACATGCTCACCGGTTTGCCACATGATGTAGGCCTATGGACTGAACAAGAAACCACCAAAAATTTTAACCAGTCATCGTTCTCACAACACTGAGGACCAGTCATTCGAAATGACTTCTCCATGCATTTTATGCATTGGTAAAAGCACTATGATGAAAAGTGTAATATGTTTTCAGGTATCTCCTATACTAATAGAGCCACATGCTCACCGGTTTGCCACATGATGTAGGCCTATGGACTGAACAAGAAACCACCAAAAATTTTAACCAGTCATCGTCCTCACAACACTGAGGACCAGTCATTCGAAATGACTTCTCCATGCATTTTATGCATTGGTAAAAGCACTATGATGAAAAGTGTGATATGTTTTTAGGTATCTCCTATACTAATAGAGCCACATGCTCACCGGTTTGCCACATGATGTAGGCCTATGGACTGAACAAGAAACCACCAAAAATTTTAACCAGTCATCGTCCTCACAACACTGAGGACCAGTCATTCGAAATGACTTCTCCATGCATTTTATGCATTAGTAAAAGCACTATGATGAAAAGTGTGATATGTTTTCAGGTATCTCCTATACTAATAGAGCCACATGCTCACCGGTTTGCCACATGATGTAGGCCTATGGACTGAACAAGAAACCACCAAAAATTTTAACCAGTCATCGTTCTCACAACACTGAGGACCAGTCATTCGAAATGACTTCTCCATGCATTTTATGCATTGGTAAAAGTACTATGATGAAAAGTGTGATATGTTTTCAGGTATCTCCTATACTAATAGAGCCACATGCTCACCGGTTTGCCACATGATGTAGGCCTATGGACTGAACAAGAAACCACCAAAAATTTTAACCAGTCAGCGTTCTCACAACACTGAGGACCAGTCATTCGAAATGACTTCTCCATGCATTTTATGCATTGGTAAAAGCACTATGATGAAAAGTGTGATATGTTTTCAGGTATCTCCTATACTAATAGAGCCACATGCTCACCGGTTTGCCACATGATGTAGGCCTATGGACTGAACAAGAAACCACCAAAAATTTTAACCAGTCATCGTTCTCACAACACTGAGGACCAGTCATTCGAAATGACTTCTCCATGCATTTTATGCATTGGTAAAAGTACTATGATGAAAAGTGTGATATGTTTTCAGGTATCTCCTATACTAATAGAGCCACATGCTCACCGGTTTGCCACATGATGTAGGCCTATGGACTGAACAAGAAACCACCAAAAATTTTAACCAGTCATCGTTCTCACAACACTGAGGACCAGTCATTCGAAATGACTTCTCCATGCATTTTATGCATTGGTAAAAGCACTATGATGAAAAGTGTGATATGTTTTCAGGTATCTCCTATACTAATAGAGCCACATGCTCACCGGTTTGCCACATGATGTAGGCCTATGGACTGAACAAGAAACCACCAAAAATTTTAACCAGTCATCGTCCTCACAACACTGAGGACCAGTCATTCGAAATGACTTCTCCATGCATTTTATGCATTAGTAAAAGCACTATGATGAAAAGTGTGATATGTTTTCAGGTATCTCCTATACTAATAGAGCCACATGCTCACCGGTTTGCCACATGATGTAGGCCTATGGACTGAACAAGAAACCACCAAAAATTTTAACCAGTCATCGTTCTCACAACACTGAGGACCAGTCATTCGAAATGACTTCTCCATGCATTTTATGCATTGGTAAAAGCACTATGATGAAAAGTGTGATATGTTTTCAGGTATCTCCTATACTAATAGAGCCACATGCTCACCGGTTTGCCACATGATGTAGGCCTATGGACTGAACAAGAAACCACCAAAAATTTTAACCAGTCATCGTTCTCACAACAGTGAGGACCAGTCATTCGAAATGACTTCTCCATGCATTTTATGCATTGGTAAAAGCACTATGATGAAAAGTGTAATATGTTTTCAGGTATCTCCTATACTAATAGAGCCACATGCTCACCGGTTTGCCACATGATGTAGGCCTATGGACTGAACAAGAAACCACCAAAAATTTTAACCAGTCATCGTTCTCACAACACTGAGGACCAGTCATCCGAAATGACTTCTCCATGCATTTTATGCATTGGTAAAAGCACTATGATGAAAAGTGTGATATGTTTTCAAGTATCTCCTATACTAATAGAGCCACATGCTCACCGGTTTGCCACATGATGTAGGCCTATGGACTGAACAAGAAACCACCAAAAATTTTAACCAGTCATCGTTCTCACAACACTGAGGACCAGTCATTCGAAATGACTTCTCCATGCATTTTATGCATTGGTAAAAGCACTATGATGAAAAGTGTGATATGTTTTCAGGTATCTCCTATACTAATAGAGCCACATGCTCACCGGTTTGCCACATGCTGTAGGCCTATGGACTGAACAAGAAACCACCAAAAATTTTAACCAGTCATCGTTCTCACAACACTGAGGACCAGTCATTCGAAATGACTTCTCCATGCATTTTATGCATTGGTAAAAGCACTATGATGAAAAGTGTGATATGTTTTCAGGTATCTCCTATACTAATAGAGCCACATGCTCACCGGTTTGCCACATGATGTAGGCCTATGGACTGAACAAGAAACCACCAAAAATTTTAACCAGTCATCGTTCTCACAACACTGAGGACCAGTCATTCGAAATGACCTCTCCATGCATTTTATGCATTGGTAAAAGCACTATGATGAAAAGTGTGATATGTTTTCAGGTATCTCCTATACTAATAGAGCCACATGCTCACCGGTTTGCCACATGATGTAGGCCTATGGACTGAACAAGAAACCACCAAAAATTTTAACCAGTCATCGTTCTCACAACACTGAGGACCAGTCATTCGAAATGACCTCTCTATGCATTTTATGCATTGGTAAAAGCACTATGATGAAAAGTGTGATATGTTTTCAGGTATTTCCTATACTAATAGAGCCACATGCTCACCGGTTTGCCACATGATGTAGGCCTATGGACTGAACAAGAAACCACCAAAAATTTTAACCAGTCATCGTTCTCACAACACTGAGGACCAGTCATTCGAAATGACTTCTCCATGCATTTTATGCATTGGTAAAAGCACTATGATGAAAAGTGTGATATGTTTTCAGGTATCTCCTATACTAATAGAGCCACATGCTCACCGGTTTGCCACATGATGTAGGCCTATGGACTGAACAAGAAACCACCAAAAATTTTAACCAGTCATCATTCTCACAACACTGAGGACCAGTCATTCGAAATGACTTCTCCATGCATTTTATGCATTGGTAAAAGCACTATGATGAAAAGTGTGATATGTTTTCAGGTATCTCCTATACTAATAGAGCCACATGCTCACCGGTTTGCCACATGATGTAGGCCTATGGACTGAACAAGAAACCACCAAAAATTTTAACCAGTCATCGTTCTCACAACACTGAGGACCAGTCATTCGAAATGACTTCTCCATGCATTTTATGCATTGGTAAAAGCACTATGATGAAAAGTGTGATATGTTTTCAGGTATCTCCTATACTAATAGAGCCACATGCTCACCGGTTTGCCACATGATGTAGGCCTATGGACTGAACAAGAAACCACCAAAAATTTTAACCAGTCATCGTTCTCACAACACTGAGGACCAGTCATCCGAAATGACTTCTCCATGCATTTTATGCATTGGTAAAAGCACTATGATGAAAAGTGTGATATGTTTTCAAGTATCTCCTATACTAATAGAGCCACATGCTCACCGGTTTGCCACATGATGTAGGCCTATGGACTGAACAAGAAACCACCAAAAATTTTAACCAGTCATCGTTCTCACAACACTGAGGACCAGTCATTCGAAATGACTTCTCCATGCATTTTATGCATTGGTAAAAGCACTATGATGAAAAGTGTGATATGTTTTCAGGTATCTCCTATACTAATAGAGCCACATGCTCACCGGTTTGCCACATGCTGTAGGCCTATGGTCTGAACAAGAAACCACCAAAAATTTTAACCAGTCATCGTTCTCACAACACTGAGGACCAGTCATTCGAAATGACTTCTCCATGCATTTTATGCATTGGTAAAAGCACTATGATGAAAAGTGTGATATGTTTTCAGGTATCTCCTATACTAATAGAGCCACATGCTCACCGGTTTGCCACATGATGTAGGCCTATGGACTGAACAAGAAACCACCAAAAATTTTAACCAGTCATCGTTCTCACAACACTGAGGACCAGTCATTCGAAATGACCTCTCCATGCATTTTATGCATTGGTAAAAGCACTATGATGAAAAGTGTGATATGTTTTCAGGTATCTCCTATACTAATAGAGCCACATGCTCACCGGTTTGCCACATGATGTAGGCCTATGGACTGAACAAGAAACCACCAAAAATTTTAACCAGTCATCGTTCTCACAACACTGAGGACCAGTCATTCGAAATGACCTCTCCATGCATTTTATGCATTGGTAAAAGCACTATGATGAAAAGTGTGATATGTTTTCAGGTATTTCCTATACTAATAGAGCCACATGCTCACCGGTTTGCCACATGATGTAGGCCTATGGACTGAACAAGAAACCACCAAAAATTTTAACCAGTCATCGTTCTCACAACACTGAGGACCAGTCATTCGAAATGACTTCTCCATGCATTTTATGCATTGGTAAAAGCACTATGATGAAAAGTGTGATATGTTTTCAGGTATCTCCTATACTAATAGAGCCACATGCTCACCGGTTTGCCACATGATGTAGGCCTATGGACTGAACAAGAAACCACCAAAAATTTTAACCAGTCATCGTTCTCACAACACTGAGGACCAGTCATTCGAAATGACTTCTCCATGCATTTTATGCATTGGTAAAAGCACTATGATGAAAAGTGTGATATGTTTTCAGGTATCTCCTATACTAATAGAGCCACATGCTCACCGGTTTGCCACATGATGTAGGCCTATGGACTGAACAAGAAACCACCAAAAATTTTAACCAGTCATCGTTCTCACAACACTGAGGACCAGTCATTCGAAATGACTTCTCCATGCATTTTATGCATTGGTAAAAGCACTATGATGAAAAGTGTGATATGTTTTCAGGTATCTCCTATACTAATAGAGCCACATGCTCACCGGTTTGCCACATGATGTAGGCCTATGGACTGAACAAGAAACCACCAAAAATTTTAACCAGTCATCGTTCTTACAACACTGAGGACCAGTCATTCAAAATGACTTCTCCATGCATTTTATGCATTGGTAAAAGCACTATGATGAAAAGTGTGATATGTTTTCAGGTATCTCCTATACTAATAGAGCCACATGCTCACTGGTTTGCCACATGATGTAGTCCTATGGACTGAACAAGAAACCACCAAAAATTTTAACCAGTCATCGTTCTCACAACACTGAGGACCAGTCATTCGAAATGACTTCTCCATGCATTTTATGCATTGGTAAAAGCACTATGATGAAAAGTGTGATATGTTTTCAGGTATCTCCTATACTAATAGAGCCACATGCTCACCGGTTTGCCACATGATGTAGGCCTATGGACTGAACAAGAAACCACCAAAAATTTTAACCAGTCATCGTTCTCACAATACTGAGGACCAGTCATTCGAAATGACTTCTCCATGCATTTTATGCATTGGTAAAAGCACTATGATGAAAAGTGTGATATGTTTTCAGGTATCTCCTATACTAATAGAGCCACATGCTCACCGGTTTGCCACATGATGTAGGCCTATGGACTGAACAAGAAACCACCAAAAATTTTAACCAGTCATCGTTCTCACAACACTGAGGACCAGTCATTCGAAATGACTTCTCCATGCATTTTATGCATTGGTAAAAGCACTATGATGAAAAGTGTGATATGTTTTCAGGTATCTCCTATACTAATAGAGCCACATGCTCACCGGTTTGCCACATGATGTAGGCCTATGGACTGAACAAGAAACCACCAAAAATTTTAACCAGTCATCGTTCTCACAACACTGAGGACCAGTCATTCGAAATGACTTCTCCATGCATTTTATGCATTGGTAAAAGTACTATGATGAAAAGTGTGATATGTTTTCAGGTATCTCCTATACTAATAGAGCCACATGCTCACCGGTTTGCCACATGATGTAGGCCTATGGACTGAACAAGAAACCACCAAAAATTTTAACCAGTCATCGTTCTCACAACACTGAGGACCAGTCATTCGAAATGACTTCTCCATGCATTTTATGCATTGGTAAAAGCACTATGATGAAAAGTGTGATATGTTTTCAGGTATCTCCTATACTAATAGAGCCACATGCTCACCGGTTTGCCACATGATGTAGGCCTATGGACTGAACAAGAAACCACCAAAAATTTTAACCAGTCATCGTTCTCACAACACTGAGGACCAGTCATTCGAAATGACTTCTCCATGCATTTTATGCATTGGTAAAAGTACTATGTTGAAAAGTGTGATATGTTTTCAGGTATCTCCTATACTAATAGAGCCACATGCTCACCGGTTTGCCACATGATGTAGGCCTATGGACTGAACAAGAAACCACCAAAAATTTTAACCAGTCATCGTTCTCACAACACTGAGGACCAGTCATTCGAAATGACTTCTCCATGCATTTTATGCATTGGTAAAAGCACTATGATGAAAAGTGTGATATGTTTTCAGGTATCTCCTATACTAATAGAGCCACATGCTCACCGGTTTGCCACATGATGTAGGCCTATGGACTGAACAAGAAACCACCAAAAATTTTAACCAGTCATCGTCCTCACAACACTGAGGACCAGTCATTCGAAATGACTTCTCTATGCATTTTATGCATTGGTAAAAGCACTATGATGAAAAGTGTGATATGTTTTCAGGTATCTCCTATACTAATAGAGCCACATGCTCACCGGTTTGCCACATGATGTAGGCCTATGGACTGAACAAGAAACCACCAAAAATTTTAACCAGTCATCGTTCTCACAACACTGAGGACCAGTCATTCGAAATGACTTCTCCATGCATTTTATGCATTGGTAAAAGCACTATGATGAAAAGTGTGATATGTTTTCAGGTATCTCCTATACTAATAGAGCCACATGCTCACCGGTTTGCCACATGATGTAGGCCTATGGACTGAACAAGAAACCACCAAAAATTTTAACCAGTCATCGTTCTCACAACACTGAGGACCAGTCATTCGAAATGACTTCTCCATGCATTTTATGCATTGGTAAAAGCACTATGATGAAAAGTGTGATATGTTTTCAGGTATCTCCTATACTAATAGAGCCACATGCTCACCGGTTTGCCACATGATGTAGGCCTATGGACTGAACAAGAAACCACCAAAAATTTTAACCAGTCATCGTTCTCACAACACTGAGGACCAGTCATTCGAAATGACTTCTCCATGCATTTTATGCATTGGTAAAAGCACTATGATGAAAAGTGTGATATGTTTTCAGGTATCTCCTATACTAATAGAGCCACATGCTCACCGGTTTGCCACATGATGTAGGCCTATGGACTGAACAAGAAACCACCAAAAATTTTAACCAGTCATCGTTCTCACAACACTGAGGACCAGTCATTCGAAATGACTTCTCCATGCATTTTATGCATTGGTAAAAGCACTATGATGAAAAGTGTGATATGTTTTCAGGTATCTCCTATACTAATAGAGCCACATGCTCACCGGTTTGCCACATGATGTAGGCCTATGGACTGAACAAGAAACCACCAAAAATTTTAACCAGTCATCGTTCTCACAACACTGAGGACCAGTCATTCGAAATGACTTCTCCATGCATTTTATGCATTGGTAAAAGTACTATGATGAAAAGTGTGATATGTTTTCAGGTATCTCCTATACTAATAGAGCCACATGCTCACCGGTTTGCCACATGATGTAGGCCTATGGACTGAACAAGAAACCACCAAAAATTTTAACCAGTCATCGTTCTCACAACACTGAGGACCAGTCATTCGAAATGACTTCTCCATGCATTTTATGCATTGGTAAAAGCACTATGATGAAAAGTGTGATATGTTTTCAGGTATCTCCTATACTAATAGAGCCACATGCTCACCGGTTTGCCACATGATGTAGGCCTATGGACTGAACAAGAAACCACCAAAAATTTTAACCAGTCATCGTTCTCACAACACTGAGGACCAGTCATTCGAAATGACTTCTCCATGCATTTTATGCATTGGTAAAAGTACTATGTTGAAAAGTGTGATATGTTTTCAGGTATCTCCTATACTAATAGAGCCACATGCTCACCGGTTTGCCACATGATGTAGGCCTATGGACTGAACAAGAAACCACCAAAAATTTTAACCAGTCATCGTTCTCACAACACTGAGGACCAGTCATTCGAAATGACTTCTCCATGCATTTTATGCATTGGTAAAAGCACTATGATGAAAAGTGTGATATGTTTTCAGGTATCTCCTATACTAATAGAGCCACATGCTCACCGGTTTGCCACATGATGTAGGCCTATGGACTGAACAAGAAACCACCAAAAATTTTAACCAGTCATCGTCCTCACAACACTGAGGACCAGTCATTCGAAATGACTTCTCTATGCATTTTATGCATTGGTAAAAGCACTATGATGAAAAGTGTGATATGTTTTCAGGTATCTCCTATACTAATAGAGCCACATGCTCACCGGTTTGCCACATGATGTAGGCCTATGGACTGAACAAGAAACCACCAAAAATTTTAACCAGTCATCGTTCTCACAACACTGAGGACCAGTCATTCGAAATGACTTCTCCATGCATTTTATGCATTGGTAAAAGCACTATGATGAAAAGTGTGATATGTTTTCAGGTATCTCCTATACTAATAGAGCCACATGCTCACCGGTTTGCCACATGATGTAGGCCTATGGACTGAACAAGAAACCACCAAAAATTTTAACCAGTCATCGTTCTCACAACACTGAGGACCAGTCATTCGAAATGACTTCTCCATGCATTTTATGCATTGGTAAAAGCACTATGATGAAAAGTGTGATATGTTTTCAGGTATCTCCTATACTAATAGAGCCACATGCTCACCGGTTTGCCACATGATGTAGGCCTATGGACTGAACAAGAAACCACCAAAAATTTTAACCAGTCATCGTTCTCACAACACTGAGGACCAGTCATTCGAAATGACTTCTCCATGCATTTTATGCATTGGTAAAAGCACTATGATGAAAAGTGTGATATGTTTTCAGGTATCTCCTATACTAATAGAGCCACATGCTCACCGGTTTGCCACATGATGTAGGCCTATGGACTGAACAAGAAACCACCAAAAATTTTAACCAGTCATCGTTCTCACAACACTGAGGACCAGTCATTCGAAATGACTTCTCCATGCATTTTATGCATTGGTAAAAGCACTATGATGAAAAGTGTGATATGTTTTCAGGTATCTCCTATACTAATAGAGCCACATGCTCACCGGTTTGCCACATGATGTAGGCCTATGGACTGAACAAGAAACCACCAAAAATTTTAACCAGTCATCGTTCTCACAACACTGAGGACCAGTCATTCGAAATGACTTCTCCATGCATTTTATGCATTGGTAAAAGCACTATGATGAAAAGTGTGATATGTTTTCAGGTATCTCCTATACTAATAGAGCCACATGCTCACCGGTTTGCCACATGATGTAGGCCTATGGACTGAACAAGAAACCACCAAAAATTTTAACCAGTCATCGTTCTTACAACACTGAGGACCAGTCATTCAAAATGACTTCTCCATGCATTTTATGCATTGGTAAAAGCACTATGATGAAAAGTGTGATATGTTTTCAGGTATCTCCTATACTAATAGAGCCACATGCTCACTGGTTTGCCACATGATGTAGTCCTATGGACTGAACAAGAAACCACCAAAAATTTTAACCAGTCATCGTTCTCACAACACTGAGGACCAGTCATTCGAAATGACTTCTCCATGCATTTTATGCATTGGTAAAAGCACTATGATGAAAAGTGTGATATGTTTTCAGGTATCTCCTATACTAATAGAGCCACATGCTCACCGGTTTGCCACATGATGTAGGCCTTAGGACTGAACAAGAAACCACCAAAAATTTTAACCAGTCATCGTTCTCACAACACTGAGGACCAGTCATTCGAAATGACTTCTCCATGCATTTTATGCATTGGTAAAAGCACTATGATGAAAAGTGTGATATGTTTTCAGGTATCTCCTATACTAATAGAGCCACATGCTCACCGGTTTGCCACATGATGTAGGCCTATGGACTGAACAAGAAACCACCAAAAATTTTAACCAGTCATCGTTCTCACAACACTGAGGACCAGTCATTCGAAATGACTTCTCCATGCATTTTATGCATTGGTAAAAGTACTATGATGAAAAGTGTGATATGTTTTCAGGTATCTCCTATACTAATAGAACCACATGCTCACCGGTTTGCCACATGATGTAGGCCTATGGACTGAACAAGAAACCACCAAAAATTTTAACCAGTCATCGTTCTCACAACACTGAGGACCAGTCATTCGAAATGACTTCTCCATGCATTTTATGCATTGGTAAAAGCACTATGATGAAAAGTGTGATATGTTTTCAGGTATCTCCTATACTAATAGAGCCACATGCTCACCGGTTTGCCACATGATGTAGGCCTATGGACTGAACAAGAAACCACCAAAAATTTTAACCAGTCATCGTTCTCACAACACTGAGGACCAGTCATTCGAAATGACTTCTCCATGCATTTTATGCATTGGTAAAAGTACTATGATGAAAAGTGTGATATGTTTTCAGGTATCTCCTATACTAATAGAGCCACATGCTCACCGGTTTGCCACATGATGTAGGCCTATGGACTGAACAAGAAACCACCAAAAATTTTAACCAGTCATCGTTCTCACAACACTGAGGACCAGTCATTCGAAATGACTTCTCCATGCATTTTATGCATTGGTAAAAGCACTATGATGAAAAGTGTGATATGTTTTCAGGTATCTCCTATACTAATAGAGCCACATGCTCACCGGTTTGCCACATGATGTAGGCCTATGGACTGAACAAGAAACCACAAAAAATTTTAACCAGTCATCGTCCTCACAACACTGAGGACCAGTCATTCGAAATGACTTCTCCATGCATTTTATGCATTGGTAAAAGCACTATGATGAAAAGTGTGATATGTTTTCAGGTATCTCCTATACTAATAGAGCCACATGCTCACCGGTTTGCCACATGATGTAGGCCTATGGACTGAACAAGAAACCACCAAAAATTTTAACCAGTCATCGTTCTCACAACACTGAGGACCAGTCATTCGAAATGACTTCTCCATGCATTTTATGCATTGGTAAAAGCACTATGATGAAAAGTGTGATATGTTTTCAGGTATCTCCTATACTAATAGAGCCACATGCTCACCGGTTTGCCACATGATGTAGGCCTATGGACTGAACAAGAAACCACCAAAAATTTTAACCAGTCATCGTTCTCACAACACTGACGACCAGTCATTCGAAATGACTTCTCCATGCATTTTATGCATTGGTAAAAGCACTATGATGAAAAGTGTGATATGTTTTCAGGTATCTCCTATACTAATAGAGCCACATGCTCACCGGTTTGCCACATGATGTAGGCCTATGGACTGAACAAGAAACCACCAAAAATTTTAACCAGTCATCGTTCTCACAACACTGAGGACCAGTCATTCGAAATGACTTCTCCATGCATTTTATGCATTGGTAAAAGCACTATGATGAAAAGTGTAATATGTTTTCAGGTATCTCCTATACTAATAGAGCCACATGCTCACCGGTTTGCCACATGATGTAGGCCTATGGACTGAACAAGAAACCACCAAAAATTTTAACCAGTCATCGTTCTCACAACACTGAGGACCAGTCATCCGAAATGACTTCTCCATGCATTTTATGAATTGGTAAAAGCACTATGATGAAAAGTGTGATATGTTTTCAAGTATCTCCTATACTAATAGAGCCACATGCTCACCGGTTTGCCACATGATGTAGGCCTATGGACTGAACAAGAAACCACCAAAAATTTTAACCAGTCATCGTTCTCACAACACTGAGGACCAGTCATTCGAAATGACTTCTCCATGCATTTTATGCATTGGTAAAAGCACTATGATGAAAAGTGTGATATGTTTTCAGGTATCTCCTATACTAATAGAGCCACATGCTCACCGGTTTGCCACATGCTGTAGGCCTATGGACTGAACAAGAAACCACCAAAAATTTTAACCAGTTATCGTTCTCACAACACTGAGGACCAGTCATTCGAAATGACTTCTCCATGCATTTTATGCATTGGTAAAAGCACTATGATGAAAAGTGTGATATGTTTTCAGGTATCTCCTATACTAATAGAGCCATATGCTCACCGGTTTGCCACATGATGTAGGCCTATGGACTGAACAAGAAACCACCAAAAATTTTAACCAGTCATCGTTCTCACAACACTGAGGACCAGTCATTCGAAATGACCTCTCCATGCATTTTATGCATTGGTAAAAGCACTATGATGAAAAGTGTGATATGTTTTCAGGTATCTCCTATACTAATAGAGCCACATGCTCACCGGTTTGCCACATGATGTAGGCCTATGGACTGAACAAGAAACCACCAAAAATTTTAACCAGTCATCGTTCTCACAACACTGAGGACCAGTCATTCGAAATGACCTCTCCATGCATTTTATGCATTGGTAAAAGCACTATGATGAAAAGTGTGATATGTTTTCAGGTATCTCCTATACTAATAGAGCCACATGCTCACCGGTTTGCCACATGATGTAGGCCTATGGACTGAACAAGAAACCACCAATAATTTTAACCAGTCATCGTTCTCACAACACTAAGGACCAGTCATTCGAAATGACTTCTCCATGCATTTTATGCATTGGTAAAAGCACTATGATGAAAAGTGTGATATGTTTTCAGGTATCTCCTATACTAATAGAGCCACATGCTCACCGGTTTGCCACATGATGTAGGCCTATGGACTGAACAAGAAACCACCAAAAATTTTAACCAGTCATCGTTCTCACAACACTGAGGACCAGTCATTCGAAATGACTTCTCCATGCATTTTATGCATTGGTAAAAGCACTATGATGAAAAGTGTGATATGTTTTCAGGTATCTCCTATACTAATAGAGCCACATGCTCACCGGTTTGCCACATGATGTAGGCCTATGGACTGAACAAGAAACCACCAAAAATTTTAACCAGTCATCGTTCTCACAACACTGAGGACCAGTCATTCGAAATGACTTCTCCATGCATTTTATGCATTGGTAAAAGCACTATGATGAAAAGTGTGATATGTTTTCAGGTATCTCCTATACTAATAGAGCCACATGCTCACCGGTTTGCCACATGATGTAGGCCTATGGACTGAACAAGAAACCACCAAAAATTTTAACCAGTCATCGTTCTCACAACACTGAGGACCAGTCATTCGAAATGACTTCTCCATGCATTTTATGCATTGGTAAAAGCACTATGATGAAAAGTGTGATATGTTTTCAGGTATCTCCAATACTAATAGAGCCACATGCTCACCGGTTTGCCACATGATGTAGGCCTATGGACTGAACAAGAAACCACCAAAAATTTTAACCAGTCATCGTTCTCACAACACTGAGGACCAGTCATTCGAAATGACTTCTCCATGCATTTTATGCATTGGTAAAAGCACTATGATGAAAAGTGTGATATGTTTTCAGGTATCTCCTATACTAATAGAGCCACATGCTCACCGGTTTGCCACATGATGTAGGCCTATGGACTGAACAAGAAACCACCAAAAATTTTAACCAGTCATCGTTCTTACAACACTGAGGACCAGTCATTCAAAATGACTTCTCCATGCATTTTATGCATTGGTAAAAGCACTATGATGAAAAGTGTGATATGTTTTCAGGTATCTCCTATACTAATAGAGCCACATGCTCACTGGTTTGCCACATGATGTAGGCCTATGGACTGAACAAGAAACCACCAAAAATTTTAACCAGTCATCGTTCTCACAACACTGAGGACCAGTCATTCGAAATGACTTCTCCATGCATTTTATGCATTGGTAAAAGCACTATGATGAAAAGTGTGATATGTTTTCAGGTATCTCCTATACTAATAGAGCCACATGCTCACCGGTTTGCCACATGATGTAGGCCTATGGACTGAACAAGAAACCACCAAAAATTTTAACCAGTCATCGTTCTCACAACACTGAGGACCAGTCATTCGAAATGACTTCTCCATGCATTTTATGCATTGGTAAAAGCACTATGATGAAAAGTGTGATATGTTTTCAGGTATCTCCTATACTAATAGAGCCACATGCTCACCGGTTTGCCACATGATGTAGGCCTATGGACTGAACAAGAAACCACCAAAAATTTTAACCAGTCATCGTTCTCACAACACTGAGGACCAGTCATTCGAAATGACTTCTCCATGCATTTTATGCATTGGTAAAAGCACTATGATGAAAAGTGTGATATGTTTTCAGGTATCTCCTATACTAATAGAGCCACATGCTCACCGGTTTGCAACATGATGTAGGCCTATGGACTGAACAAGAAACCACCAAAAATTTTAACCAGTCATCGTTCTCACAACACTGAGGACCAGTCATTCGAAATGACTTCTCCATGCATTTTATGCATTGGTAAAAGCACTATGATGAAAAGTGTGATATGTTTTCAGGTATCTCCTATACTAATAGAGCCACATGCTCACCGGTTTGCCACATGATGTAGGCCTATGGACTGAACAAGAAACCACCAAAAATTTTAACCAGTCATCGTCCTCACAACACTGAGGACCAGTCATTCGAAATGACTTCTCCATGCATTTTATGCATTGGTAAAAGCACTGATGAAAAGTGTGATATGTTTTCAGGTATCTCCTATACTAATAGAGCCACATGCTCACCGGTTTGCCACATGATATAGGCCTATGGACTGAACAAGAAACCACCAAAAATTTTAACCAGTCATCGTTCTCACAACACTGAGGACCAGTCATTCGAAATGACTTCTCCATGCATTTTATGCATTGGTAAAAGCACTATGATGAAAAGTGTGATATGTTTTCAGGTATCTCCTATACTAATAGAGCCACATGCTCACCGGTTTGCCACATGATGTAGGCCTATGGACTGAACAAGAAACCACCAAAAATTTTAACCAGTCATCGTTCTCACAACACTGAGGACCAGTCATTCGAAATGACTTCTCCATGCATTTTATGCATTGGTAAAAGCACTATGATGAAAAGTGTGATATGTTTTCAGGTATCTCCTATACTAATAGAGCCACATGCTCACCGGTTTGCCACATGATGTAGGCCTATGGACTGAACAAGAAACCACCCAAAATTTTAACCAGTCATCGTTCTCACAACACTGAGGACCAGTCATTCGAAATGACTTCTCCATGCATTTTATGCATTGGTAAAAGCACTATGATGAAAAGTGTGATATGTTTTCAGGTATCTCCTATACTAATAGAGCCACATGCTCACCGGTTTGCCACATGATGTAGGCCTATGGACTGAACAAGAAACCACCAAAAATTTTAACCAGTCATCGTTCTCACAACACTGAGGACCAGTCATTCGAAATGACTTCTCCATGCATTTTATGCATTGGTAAAAGCACTATGATGAAAAGTGTGATATGTTTTCAGGTATCTCCTATACTAATAGAGCCACATGCTCACCGGTTTGCCACATGATGTAGGCCTATGGACTGAACAAGAAACCACCAAAAATTTTAACCAGTCATCGTTCTCACAACACTGAGGACCAGTCATTCGAAATGACTTCTCCATGCATTTTATGCATTGGTAAAAGCACTATGATGAAAAGTGTGATATGTTGTCAGGTATCTCCTATACTAATAGAGCCACATGCTCACCGGTTTGCCACATGATTTAGGCCTATGGACTGAACAAGAAACCACCAAAAATTTTAACCAGTCATCGTTCTCACAACACTGAGGACCAGTCATTCGAAATGACTTCTCCATGCATTTTATGCATTGGTAAAAGCACTATGATGAAAAGTGTGATATGTTTTCAGGTATCTCCTATACTAATAGAGCCACATGCTCACCGGTTTGCCACATGATGTAGGCCTATGGACTGAACAAGAAACCACCAAAAATTTTAACCAGTCATCGTTCTCACAACGCTGAGGACCAGTCATTCGAAATGACTTCTCCATGCATTTTATGCATTGGTAAAAGCACTATGATGAAAAGTGTGATATGTTTTCAGGTATCTCCTATACTAATAGAGCCACATGCTCACTGGTTTGCCACATGATGTAGGCCTATGGACTGAACAAGAAACCACCAAAAATTTTAACCAGTCATCGTTCTCACAACACTGAGGACCAGTCATTCGAAATGACTTCTCCATGCATTTTATGCATTGGTAAAAGCACTATGATGAAAAGTGTGATATGTTTTCAGGTATCTCCTATACTAATAGAGCCACATGCTCACCGGTTTGCCACATGATGTAGGCCTATGGACTGAACAAGAAACCACCAAAAATTTTAACCAGTCATCGTTCTCACAACACTGAGGACCAGTCATTCGAAATGACTTCTCCATGCATTTTATGCATTGGTAAAAGCACTATGATGAAAAGTGTGATATGTTTTCAGGTATCTCCTATACTAATAGAGCCATATGCTCACCGGTTTGCCACATGATGTAGGCCTATGGACTGAACAAGAAACCACCAAAAATTTTAACCAGTCATCGTTCTCACAACACTGAGGACCAGTCATTCGAAATGACTTCTCCATGCATTTTATGCATTGGTAAAAGCACTATGATGAAAAGTGTGATATGTTTTCAGGTATCTCCTATACTAATAGAGCCACATGCTCACCGGTTTGCCACATGATGTAGGCCTATGGACTGAACAAGAAACCACCAAAAATTTTAACCAGTCATTGTTCTCACAACACTGAGGACCAGTCATTCGAAATGACTTCTCCATGCATTTTATGCATTGGTAAAAGCACTATGATGAAAAGTCTGATATGTTTTCAGGTATCTCCTATACTAATAGAGCCACATGCTCTCCGGTTTGCCACATGATGTAGGCCTATGGACTGAACAAGACACCACCAAAAATTTTAACCAGTCATCGTTCTCACAACACTGAGGACCAGTCATTCGAAATGACTTCTCCATGCATTTTATGCATTGGTAAAAGCACTATGATGAAAAGTGGGATATGTTTTCAGGTATCTCCTATACTAATAGAGCCACATGCTCACCGGTTTGTCACATGATGTAGGCCTATGGACTGAACAAGAAACCACCAAAAATTTTAACCAGTCATCGTTCTCACAACACTGAGGACCAGTCATTCGAAATGACTTCTCCATGCATTTTATGCATTGGTAAAAGCACTATGATGAAAAGTGTGATATGTTTTCAGGTATCTCCTATACTAATAGAGCCATATGCTCACCGGTTTGCCACATGATGTAGGCCTATGGACTGAACAAGAAACCACCAAAAATTTTAACCAGTCATCGTTCTCACAACACTGAGGACCAGTCATTCGAAATGACTTCTCCATGCATTTTATGCATTGGTAAAAGCACTATGATGAAAAGTGTGATATGTTTTCAGGTATCTCCTATACTAATAGAGCCACATGCTCACCGGTTTGCCACATGATGTAGGCCTATGGACTGAACAAGAAACCACCAAAAATTTTAACCAGTCATCGTTCTCACAACACTGAGGACCAGTCATTCGAAATGACTTCTCTATGCATTTTATGCATTGGTAAAAGCACTATGATGAAAAGTGTGATATGTTTTCAGGTATCTCCTATACTAATAGAGCCACATGCTCACCGGTTTGCCACATGATGTAGGCCTATGGACTGAACAAGAAACCACCAAAAATTTTAACCAGTCATCGTTCTCACAACACTGAGGACCAGTCATTCGAAATGACTTCTCCATGCATTTTATGCATTGGTAAAAGCACTATGATGAAAAGTGTGATATGTTTTCAGGTATCTCCTATACTGATAGAGCCACATGCTCACCGGTTTGCCACATGATGTAGGCCTATGGACTGAACAAGAAACCACCAAAAATTTTAACCAGTCATCGTTCTCACAACACTGAGGACCAGTCATTCGAAATGACTTCTCCATGCATTTTATGCATTGGTAAAAGCACTATGATGAAAAGTGTGATATGTTTTCAGGTATCTCCTATACTAATAGCGCCACATGCTCACCGGTTTGCCACATGATGTAGGCCTATGGACTGAACAAGAAACCACCAAAAATTTTAACCAGTCATCGTTCTCACAACACTGAGGACCAGTCATTCGAAATGACTTCTCCATGCATTTTATGCATTGGTAAAAGCACTATGATGAAAAGTGTGATATGTTTTCAGGTATCTCCTATACTAATAGAGCCACATGCTCACCGGTTTGCCACATGATGTAGGCCTATGGACTGAACAAGAAACCACCAAAAATTTTAACCAGTCATCGTTCTCACAACACTGACGACCAGTCATTCGAAATGACTTCTCCATGCATTTTATGCATTGGTAAAAGCACTATGATGAAAAGTGTGATATGTTTTCAGGTATCTCCTATACTGATAGAGCCACATGCTCACCGGTTTGCCACATGATGTAGGCCTATGGACTGAACAAGAAACCACCAAAAATTTTAACCAGTCATCGTTCTCACAACACTGAGGACCAGTCATTCGAAATGACTTCTCCATGCATTTTATGCATTGGTAAAAGCACTATGATGAAAAGTGTGATATGTTTTCAGGTATCTCCTATACTAATAGCGCCACATGCTCACCGGTTTGCCACATGATGTAGGCCTATGGACTGAACAAGAAACCACCAAAAATTTTAACCAGTCATTGTTCTCACAACACTGAGGACCAGTCATTCGAAATGACTTCTCCATGCATTTTATGCATTGGTAAAAGCACTATGATGAAAAGTGTGATATGTTTTCAGGTATCTCCTATACTAATAGAGCCACATGCTCACCGGTTTGCCACATGATGTAGGCCTATGGACTGAACAAGAAACCACCAAAAATTTTAACCAGTCATCGTTCTCACAACACTGAGGACCAGTCATTCGAAATGACTTCTCCATGCATTTTATGCATTGGTAAAAGCACTATGATGAAAAGTGTGACATGTTTTCAGGTATCTCCTATACTAATAGAGCCACATGCTCACCGGTTTGCCACATGATGTAGGCTATGGACTGAACAAGAAACCACCAAAAATTTTAACCAGTCATCGTTCTCACAACACTGAGGACCAGTCATTCGAAATGACTTCTCCATGCATTTTATGCATTGGTAAAAGCACTATGATGAAAAGTGTGATATGTTTTCAGGTATCTCCTATACTAATAGAGCCACATGCTCACCGGTTTGCCACATGATGTGGGCCTATGGACTGAACAAGAAACCACCAAAAATTTTAACCAGGCATCGTTCTCACAACACTGGGGACCAGTCATTCGAAATGACTTCTCCATGCATTTTATGCATTGGTAAAAGCACTATGATGAAAAGTGTGATATGTTTTCAGGTATCTCCTATGGACTGAACAAGAAACCACCAAAAATTTTAAAATGCATGGAGAAGTCATTTCGAATGACTGGTCCTCAGTGTTGTGAGAACGATGACTGGTTAAAATTTTTGGTGGTTTCTTGTTCAGTCCACAGGCCCACATCATGTGGCAAACCGGTGAGCATGTGGCTCTATTAGTATAGGAGATACCTGAAAACATATCACACTTTTCATCATAGTGCTTTTACCAATGCATAAAATGCATGGAGAATTCATTTCGAATGACTGGTCCTCAGTGTTGTGAGAACGATGACTGGTTAAAATGTTTGGTGGTTTCTTGTTCAGTCCATAGGCCTACATCATGTGGCAAACCGGTGAGCATGTGGCTCTATTAGTATAGGAGATACCTGAAAACATATCACACTTTTCATCATAGTGCTTTTACCAATGCATAAAATGCATGGAGAAGTCATTTCGAATGACTGGTCCTCAGTGTTGTGAGAACGATGACTGGTTAAAATTTTTGGTGGTTTCTTGTTCAGTCCATAGGCCTACATCATGTGGCAAACCGGTGAGCATGTGGCTCTATTAGTATAGGAGATACCTGAAAACATATCACACTTTTCATCATAGTGCTTTTACCAATGCATAAAATGCATGGAGAAGTCATTTCGAATGACTGGTCCTCCGTGTTGTGAGAACGATGACTGGTTAAAATTTTTGGTGGTTTCTTGTTCAGTCCATAGGCCTACGTCATGTGGCAAACCGGTGAACATGTGGCTCTATTAGTATAGGAGATACCTGAAAACATATCACACTTTTCATCATAGTGCTTTTACCAATGCATAAAATGCATGAAGTCATTTCGAATGACTGGTCCTCAGTGTTGTGAGAACGATGACTGGTTAAAATTTTGGGTGGTTTCTTGTTCAGTCCATAGGCCTACATCATGTGGCAAACCGGTGAGCATGTGGCTCTATTAGTATAGGAGATACCTGAAAACATATCACACTTTTCATCATAGTGCTTTTACCAATGCATAAAATGCATGGAGAAGTCATTTCGAATGACTGGTCCTCAGTGTTGTGAGAACGATGACTGGTTAAAATTTTTGGTGGTTTCTTGTTCAGTCCATAGGCCTACATCATGTGGCAAACCGGTGAGCATGTGGCTCTATTAGTATAGGAGATACCTGAAAACATATCACACTTTTCATCATAGTGCTTTTACCAATGCATAAAATGCATGGAGAAGCCATTTCGAATGACTGGTCCTCAGTGTTGTGAGAACAATGACTGGTTAAATTTTTTGGTGGTTTCTTGTTCAGTCCATAGGCCTACATCATGTGGCAAACCGGTGAGCATGTGGCTCTATTAGTATAGGAGATACCTGAAAACATATCACACTTTTCATCATAGTGCTTTTACCAATGCATAAAATGCATGGAGAAGTAATTTCGAATGACTGGTCCTCAGTGTTGTGAGAACGATGACTGGTTAAAATTTTTGGTGGTTTCTTGTTCAGTCCATAGGCCTACATCATGTGGCAAACCGGTGAGCATGTGGCTCTATTAGTATAGGAGATACCTGAAAACATATCACACTTTTCATCATAGTGCTTTTACCAATGCATAAAATGCATGGAGAAGTAATTTCGAATGACTGGTCCTCAGTGTTGTGAGAACGATGACTGGTTAAAATTTTTGGTGGTTTCTTGTTCAGTCCATAGGCCTACATCATGTGGCAAACCGGTGAGCATGTGGCTCTATTAGTATAGGAGATACCTGAAAACATATCACACTTTTCATCATAGTGCTTTTACCAATGCATAAAATGCATGGAGAAGTCATTTCGAATGACTGGTCCTCAGTGTTGTGAGAACGATGACTGGTTAAAATTTTTGGTGGTTTCTTGTTCAGTCCATAGGCCTACATCATGTGGCAAACCGGTGAGCATGTGGCTCTATTAGTATAGGAGATACCTGAAAACATATCACACTTTTCATCATAGTGCTTTTACCAATGCATAAAATGCATGGAGAAGTCATTTCGAATGACTGGTCCTCAGTGTTGTGAGAACGATGACTGGTTAAAATTTTTGGTGGTTTCTTGTTCAGTCCATAGGCCTACATCATGTGGCAAACCGGTGAGCATGTGGCTCTATTAGTATAGGAGATACCTGAAAACATATCACACTTTTCATCATAGTGCTTTTACCAATGCATAAAATGCATGGAGAAGTCATTTCGAATGACTGGTCCTCAGTGTTGTGAGAACGATGACTGGTTAAAATTTTTGGTGGTTTCTTGTTCAGTCCATAGGCCTACATCATGTGGCAAACCGGTGAGCATGTGGCTCTATTAGTATAGGAGATACCTGAAAACATATCACACTTTTCATCATAGTGCTTTTACCAATGCATAAAATGCATGGAGAAGTCATTTCGAATGACTGGTCCTCAGTGTTGTGAGAACGATGACTGGTTAAAATTTTTGGTGGTTTCTTGTTCAGTCCATAGGCCTACATCATGTGGCAAACCGGTGAGCATGTGGCTCTATTAGTATAGGAGATACCTGAAAACATATCACACTTTTCATCATAGTGCTTTTACCAATGCATAAAATGCATGGAGAAGTCATTTCGAATGACTGGTCCTCAGTGTTGTGAGAACAATGACTGGTTAAAATTTTTGGTGGTTTCTTGTTCAGTCCATAGGCCTACATCATGTGGCAAACCGGTGAGCATGTGGCTCTATTAGTATAGGAGATACCTGAAAACATATCACACTTTTCATCATAGTGCTTTTACCAATGCATAAAATGCATGGAGAAGTCATTTCGAATGACTGGTCCTCAGTGTTGTGAGAACAATGACTGGTTAAAATTTTTGGTGGTTTCTTGTTCAGTCCATAGGCCTACATCATGTGGCAAACCGGTGAGCATGTGGCTCTATTAGTATAGGAGATACCTGAAAACATATCACACTTTTCATCATAGTGCATTTACCAATGCATAAAATGCATGGAGAAGTCATTTCGAATGACTGGTCCTCAGTGTTGTGAGAACGATGACTGGTTAAAATTTTTGGTGGTTTCTTGTTCAGTCCATAGGCCTACATCATGTGGCAAACCGGTGAGCATGTGGCTCTATTAGTATAGGAGATACCTGAAAACATATCACACTTTTCATCATAGTGCTTTTACCAATGCATAAAATGCATGGAGAAGTCATTTCGAATGACTGGTCCTCAGTGTTGTGAGAACGATGACTGGTTAAAATTTTTGGTGGTTTCTTGTTCAGTCCATAGGCCTACATCATGTGGCAAACCGGTGAGCATGTGGCTCTATTAGTATAGGAGATACCTGAAAACATATCACACTTTTCATCATAGTGCTTTTACCAATGCATAAAATGCATGGAGAAGTCATTTCGAATGACTGGTCCTCAGTGTTGTGAGAACGATGACTGGTTAAAATTTTTGTTGTTTTCTTGTTCAGTCCATAGGCCTACATCATGTAGCAAACCGGTGAGCATGTGGCTCTATTAGTATAGGAGATACCTGAAAACATATCACACTTTTCATCATAGTGCTTTTACCAATGCATAAAATGCATGGAGAAGTCATTTCGAATGACTGGTCCTCAGTGTTGTGAGAACGATGACTGGTTAAAATTTTTGGTGGTTTCTTGTTCAGTCCATAGGCCTACATCATGTGGCAAACCGGTGAGCATGTGGCTCTATTAGTATAGGCGATACCTGAAAACATATCACACTTTTCATCATAGTGCTTTTACCAATGCATAAAATGCATGGAGAAGTCATTTCGAATGACTGGTCCTCAGTGTTGTGAGAACGATGACTGGTTAAAATTTTTGGTGGTTTCTTGTTCAGTCCATAGGCCTACATCATGTGGCAAACCGGTGAGCATGTGGCTCTATTAGTATAGGAGATACCTGAAAACATGTCACACTTTTCATCATAGTGCTTTTACCAATGCATAAAATGCATGGAGAAGTCATTTCGAATAACTGGTCCTCAGTGTTGTGAGAACGATGACTGGTTAAAATTTTTGGTGGTTTCTTGTTCAGTCCATAGGCCTACATCATGTGGCAAACCGGTGAGCATGTGGCTCTATTAGTATAGGAGATACCTGAAAACATATCACACTTTTCATCATAGTGCTTTTACCAATGCATAAAATGCATGAAGAAGTCATTTCGAATGACTGGTCCTCAGTGTTGTGAGAACGATGACTGGTTAAAATTTTTGGTGGTTTCTTGTTCAGTCCATAGGCCTACATCATGTGGCAAACCGGTGAGCATGTGGCTCTATTAGTATAGGAGATACCTGAAAACATATCAAACTTTTCATCATAGTGCTTTTACCAATGCATAAAATGCATGGAGAAGTCATTTCGAATGACTGGTCCTCAGTGTTGTGAGAGCGATGACTGGTTAAAATTTTTGGTGGTTTCTTGTTCAGTCCATAGGCCTACATCATGTGGCAAACCGGTGAGCATGTGGCTCTATTAGTATAGGAGATACCTGAAAACATATCACACTTTTCATCATAGTGCTTTTACCAATGCATAAAATGCATGGAGAAGTCATTTCGAATGACTGGTCCTCAGTGTTGTGAGAACGATGACTGGTTAAAATGTTTGGTGGTTTCTTGTTCAGTCCATAGGCCTACATCATGTGGCAAACCGGTGAGCATGTGGCTCTATTAGTATAGGAGATACCTGAAAACATATCACACTTTTCATCATAGTGCTTTTACCAATGCATAAAATGCATGGAGAAGTCATTTCGAATGACTGGTCCTCAGTGTTGTGAGAACGATGACTGGTTAAAATTTTTGGTGGTTTCTTGTTCAGTCCATAGGCCTACATCATGTGGCAAACCGGTGAGCATGTGGCTCTATTAGTATAGGAGATACCTGAAAACATATCACACTTTTCATCATAGTGCTTTTACCAATGCATAAAATGCATGGAGAAGTCATTTCGAATGACTGGTCCTCAGTGTTGTGAGAACGATGACTGGTTAAAATTTTTGGTGGTTTCTTGTTCAGTCCATAGGCCTACATCATGTGGCAAACCGGTGAGCATGTGGCTCTATTAGTATAGGAGATACCTGAAAACATATCACACTTTTCATCATAGTGCTTTTACCAATGCATAAAATGCATGGAGAAGTCATTTCGAATGACTGGTCCTCAGTGTTGTGAGAACAATGACTGGTTAAAATTTTTGGTGGTTTCTTGTTCAGTCCATAGGCCTACATCATGTGGCAAACCGGTGAGCATGTGGCTCTATTAGTATAGGAGATACCTGAAAACATATCACACTTTTCATCATAGTGCTTTTACCAATGCATAAAATGCATGGAGAAGTCATTTCGAATGACTGGTCCTCAGTGTTGTGAGAACAATGACTGGTTAAAATTTTTGGTGGTTTCTTGTTCAGTCCATAGGCCTACATCATGTGGCAAACCGGTGAGCATGTGGCTCTATTAGTATAGGAGATACCTGAAAACATATCACACTTTTCATCATAGTGCATTTACCAATGCATAAAATGCATGGAGAAGTCATTTCGAATGACTGGTCCTCAGTGTTGTGAGAACGATGACTGGTTAAAATTTTTGGTGGTTTCTTGTTCAGTCCATAGGCCTACATCATGTGGCAAACCGGTGAGCATGTGGCTCTATTAGTATAGGAGATACCTGAAAACATATCACACTTTTCATCATAGTGCTTTTACCAATGCATAAAATGCATGGAGAAGTCATTTCGAATGACTGGTCCTCAGTGTTGTGAGAACGATGACTGGTTAAAATTTTTGGTGGTTTCTTGTTCAGTCCATAGGCCTACATCATGTGGCAAACCGGTGAGCATGTGGCTCTATTAGTATAGGAGATACCTGAAAACATATCACACTTTTCATCATAGTGCTTTTACCAATGCATAAAATGCATGGAGAAGTCATTTCGAATGACTGGTCCTCAGTGTTGTGAGAACGATGACTGGTTAAAATTTTTGTTGTTTTCTTGTTCAGTCCATAGGCCTACATCATGTAGCAAACCGGTGAGCATGTGGCTCTATTAGTATAGGAGATACCTGAAAACATATCACACTTTTCATCATAGTGCTTTTACCAATGCATAAAATGCATGGAGAAGTCATTTCGAATGACTGGTCCTCAGTGTTGTGAGAACGATGACTGGTTAAAATTTTTGGTGGTTTCTTGTTCAGTCCATAGGCCTACATCATGTGGCAAACCGGTGAGCATGTGGCTCTATTAGTATAGGCGATACCTGAAAACATATCACACTTTTCATCATAGTGCTTTTACCAATGCATAAAATGCATGGAGAAGTCATTTCGAATGACTGGTCCTCAGTGTTGTGAGAACGATGACTGGTTAAAATTTTTGGTGGTTTCTTGTTCAGTCCATAGGCCTACATCATGTGGCAAACCGGTGAGCATGTGGCTCTATTAGTATAGGAGATACCTGAAAACATGTCACACTTTTCATCATAGTGCTTTTACCAATGCATAAAATGCATGGAGAAGTCATTTCGAATAACTGGTCCTCAGTGTTGTGAGAACGATGACTGGTTAAAATTTTTGGTGGTTTCTTGTTCAGTCCATAGGCCTACATCATGTGGCAAACCGGTGAGCATGTGGCTCTATTAGTATAGGAGATACCTGAAAACATATCACACTTTTCATCATAGTGCTTTTACCAATGCATAAAATGCATGAAGAAGTCATTTCGAATGACTGGTCCTCAGTGTTGTGAGAACGATGACTGGTTAAAATTTTTGGTGGTTTCTTGTTCAGTCCATAGGCCTACATCATGTGGCAAACCGGTGAGCATGTGGCTCTATTAGTATAGGAGATACCTGAAAACATATCAAACTTTTCATCATAGTGCTTTTACCAATGCATAAAATGCATGGAGAAGTCATTTCGAATGACTGGTCCTCAGTGTTGTGAGAGCGATGACTGGTTAAAATTTTTGGTGGTTTCTTGTTCAGTCCATAGGCCTACATCATGCGGCAAACCGGTGAGCATGTGGCTCTATTAGTATAGGAGATACCTGAAAACATATCACACTTTTCATCATAGTGCTTTTACCAATGCATAAAATGCATGGAGAAGTCATTTCGAATGACTGGTCCTCAGTGTTGTGAGAACGATGACTGGTTAAAATGTTTGGTGGTTTCTTGTTCAGTCCATAGGCCTACATCATGTGGCAAACCGGTGAGCATGTGGCTCTATTAGTATAGGAGATACCTGAAAACATATCACACTTTTCATCATAGTGCTTTTACCAATGCATAAAATGCATGGAGAAGTCATTTCGAATGACTGGTCCTCAGTGTTGTGAGAACGATGACTGGTTAAAATTTTTGGTGGTTTCTTGTTCAGTCCATAGGCCTACATCATGTGGCAAACCGGTGAGCATGTGGCTCTATTAGTATAGGAGATACCTGAAAACATATCACACTTTTCATCATAGTGCTTTTACCAATGCATAAAATGCATGGAGAAGTCATTTCGAATGACGGGTCCTCCGTGTTGTGAGAACGATGACTGGTTAAAATTTTTGGTGGTTTCTTGTTCAGTCCATAGGCCTACGTCATGTGGCAAACCGGTGAGCATGTGGCTCTATTAGTATAGGAGATACCTGAAAACATATCACACTTTTCATCATAGTGCTTTTACCAATGCATAAAATGCATGGAGAAGTCATTTCGAATGACTGGTCCTCAGTGTTGTGAGAACGATGACTGGTTAAAATTTTGGGTGGTTTCTTGTTCAGTCCATAGGCCTACATCATGTGGCAAACCGGTGAGCATGTGGCTCTATTAGTATAGGAGATACCTGAAAACATATCACACTTTTCATCATAGTGCTTTTACCAATGCATAAAATGCATGGAGAAGTCATTTCGAATGACTGGTCCTCAGTGTTGTGAGAACGATGACTGGTTAAAATTTTTGGTGGTTTCTTGTTCAGTCCATAGGCCTACATCATGTGGCAAACCGGTGAGCATGTGGCTCTATTAGTATAGGAGATACCTGAAAACATATCACACTTTTCATCATAGTGCTTTTACCAATGCATAAAATGCATGGAGAAGTCATTTCGAATGACTGGTCCTCAGTGTTGTGAGAACAATGACTGGTTAAAATTTTTGGTGGTTTCTTGTTCAGTCCATAGGCCTACATCATGTGGCAAACCGGTGAGCATGTGGCTCTATTAGTATAGGAGATACCTGAAAACATATCACACTTTTCATCATAGTGCTTTTACCAATGCATAAAATGCATGGAGAAGTAATTTCGAATGACTGGTCCTCAGTGTTGTGAGAACGATGACTGGTTAAAATTTTTGGTGGTTTCTTGTTCAGTCCATAGGCCTACATCATGTGGCAAACCGGTGAGCATGTGGCTCTATTAGTATAGGAGATACCTGAAAACATATCACACTTTTCATCATAGTGCTTTTACCAATGCATAAAATGCATGGAGAAGTAATTTCGAATGACTGGTCCTCAGTGTTGTGAGAACGATGACTGGTTAAAATTTTTGGTGGTTTCTTGTTCAGTCCATAGGCCTACATCATGTGGCAAACCGGTGAGCATGTGGCTCTATTAGTATAGGAGATACCTGAAAACATATCACACTTTTCATCATAGTGCTTTTACCAATGCATAAAATGCATGGAGAAGTCATTTCGAATGACTGGTCCTCAGTGTTGTGAGAACGATGACTGGTTAAAATTTTTGGTGGTTTCTTGTTCAGTCCATAGGCCTACATCATGTGGCAAACCGGTGAGCATGTGGCTCTATTAGTATAGGAGATACCTGAAAACATATCACACTTTTCATCATAGTGCTTTTACCAATGCATAAAATGCATGGAGAAGTCATTTCGAATGACTGGTCCTCAGTGTTGTGAGAACGATGACTGGTTAAAATTTTTGGTGGTTTCTTGTTCAGTCCATAGGCCTACATCATGTGGCAAACCGGTGAGCATGTGGCTCTATTAGTATAGGAGATACCTGAAAACATATCACACTTTTCATCATAGTGCTTTTACCAATGCATAAAATGCATGGAGAAGTCATTTCGAATGACTGGTCCTCAGTGTTGTGAGAACGATGACTGGTTAAAATTTTTGGTGGTTTCTTGTTCAGTCCATAGGCCTACATCATGTGGCAAACCGGTGAGCATGTGGCTCTATTAGTATAGGAGATACCTGAAAACATATCACACTTTTCATCATAGTGCTTTTACCAATGCATAAAATGCATGGAGAAGTCATTTCGAATGACTGGTCCTCAGTGTTGTGAGAACGATGACTGGTTAAAATTTTTGGTGGTTTCTTGTTCAGTCCATAGGCCTACATCATGTGGCAAACCGGTGAGCATGTGGCTCTATTAGTATAGGAGATACCTGAAAACATATCACACTTTTCATCATAGTGCTTTTACCAATGCATAAAATGCATGGAGAAGTCATTTCGAATGACTGGTCCTCAGTGTTGTGAGAACAATGACTGGTTAAAATTTTTGGTGGTTTCTTGTTCAGTCCATAGGCCTACATCATGTGGCAAACCGGTGAGCATGTGGCTCTATTAGTATAGGAGATACCTGAAAACATATCACACTTTTCATCATAGTGCTTTTACCAATGCATAAAATGCATGGAGAAGTCATTTCGAATGACTGGTCCTCAGTGTTGTGAGAACGATAACTGGTTAAAATTTTTGGTGGTTTCTTGTTCAGTCCATAGGCCTACATCATGTGGCAAACCGGTGAGCATGTGGCTCTATTAGTATAGGAGATACCTGAAAACATATCACACTTTTCATCATAGTGCATTTACCAATGCATAAAATGCATGGAGAAGTGATTTCGAATGACTGGTCCTCAGTGTTGTGAGAACGATGACTGGTTAAAATTTTTGGTGGTTTCTTGTTCAGTCCATAGGCCTACATCATGTGGCAAACCGGTGAGCATGTGGCTCTATTAGTATAGGAGATACCTGAAAACATATCACACTTTTCATCATAGTGCTTTTACCAATGCATAAAATGCATGGAGAAGTCATTTCGAATGACTGGTCCTCAGTGTTGTGAGAACGATGACTGGTTAAAATTTTTGGTGGTTTCTTGTTCAGTCCATAGGCCTACATCATGTGGCAAACCGGTGAGCATGTGGCTCTATTAGTATAGGAGATACCTGAAAACATATCACACTTTTCATCATAGTGCTTTTACCAATGCATAAAATGCATGGAGAAGTCATTTCGAATGACTGGTCCTCAGTGTTGTGAGAACGATGACTGGTTAAAATTTTTGTTGTTTTCTTGTTCAGTCCATAGGCCTACATCATGTAGCAAACCGGTGAGCATGTGGCTCTATTAGTATAGGAGATACCTGAAAACATATCACACTTTTCATCATAGTGCTTTTACCAATGCATAAAATGCATGGAGAAGTCATTTCGAATGACTGGTCCTCAGTGTTGTGAGAACGATGACTGGTTAAAATTTTTGGTGGTTTCTTGTTCAGTCCATAGGCCTACATCATGTGGCAAACCGGTGAGCATGTGGCTCTATTAGTATAGGAGATACCTGAAAACATATCACACTTTTCATCATAGTGCTTTTACCAATGCATAAAATGCATGGAGAAGTCATTTCGAATGACTGGTCCTCAGTGTTGTGAGAACGATGACTGGTTAAAATTTTTGGTGGTTTCTTGTTCAGTCCATAGGCCTACATCATGTGGCAAACCGGTGAGCATGTGGCTCTATTAGTATAGGAGATACCTGAAAACATGTCACACTTTTCATCATAGTGCTTTTACCAATGCATAAAATGCATGGAGAAGTCATTTCGAATGACTGGTCCTCAGTGTTGTGAGAACGATGACTGGTTAAAATTTTTGGTGGTTTCTTGTTCAGTCCATAGGCCTACATCATGTGGCAAACCGGTGAGCATGTGGCTCTATTAGTATAGGAGATACCTGAAAACATATCACACTTTTCATCATAGTGCTTTTACCAATGCATAAAATGCATGGAGAAGTCATTTCGAATGACTGGTCCTCAGTGTTGTGAGAACGATGACTGGTTAACATTTTTGGTGGTTTCTTGTTCAGTCCATAGGCCTACATCATGTAGCAAACCGGTGAGCATGTGGCTCTATTAGTATAGGAGATACCTGAAAACATATCACACTTTTCATCATAGTGCTTTTACCAATGCATAAAATGCATGGAGAAGTCATTTCGAATGACTGGTCCTCAGTGTTGTGAGAACGATGACTGGTTAAAATTTTTGGTGGTTTCTTGTTCAGTCCATAGGCCTACATCATGTGGCAAACCGGTGAGCATGTGGCTCTATTAGTATAGGAGATACCTGAAAACATATCACACTTTTCATCATAGTGCTTTTACCAATGCATAAAATGCATGGAGAAGTCATTTCGAATGACTGGTCCTCAGTGTTGTGAGAACGATGACTGGTTAAAATTTTTGGTGGTTTCTTGTTCAGTCCATAGGCCTACATCATGTGGCAAACCGGTGAGCATGTGGCTCTATTAGTATAGGAGATACCTGAAAACATATCACACTATTCATCATAGTGCTTTTACCAATGCATAAAATGCATGGAGAAGTCATTTCGAATGACTGGTCCTCAGTGTTGTGAGAACGATGACTGGTTAAAATTTTTGGTGGTTTCTTGTTCAGTCCATAGGCCTACATCATGTGGCAAACCGGTGAGCATGTGGCTCTATTAGTATAGGAGATACCTGAAAACATATCACACTTTTCATCATAGTGCTTTTACCAATGCATAAAATGCATGGAGAAGTCATTTCGAATGACTGGTCCTCAGTGTTGTGAGAACGATGACTGGTTAAAATTTTTGGTGGTTTCTTGTTCAGTCCATAGGCCTACATCATGTGGCAAACCGGTGAGCATGTGGCTCTATTAGTATAGGAGATACCTGAAAACATATCACACTTTTCATCATAGTGCTTTTACCAATGCATAAAATGCATGGAGAAGTCATTTCGAATGACTGGTCCTCAGTGTTGTGAGAACGATGACTGGTTAAAATTTTTGGTGGTTTCTTGTTCAGTCCATAGGCCTACATCATGTGGCAAACCGGTGAGCATGTGGCTCTATTAGTATAGGAGATACCTGAAAACATATCACACTTTTCATCATAGTGCTTTTACCAATGCATAAAATGCATGGAGAAGTCATTTCAAATGACTGGTCCTCAGTGTTGTGAGAACGATGACTGGTTAAAATTTTTGGTGGTTTCTTGTTCAGTCCATAGGCCTACATCATGTGGCAAACCGGTGAGCATGTGGCTCTATTAGTATAGGAGATACCTGAAAACATATCACACTTTTCATCATAGTGCTTTTACCAATGCATAAAATGCATGGAGAAGTCATTTCGAATGACTGGTCCTCAGTGTTGTGAGAACGATGACTGGTTAAAATTTTTGGTGGTTTCTTGTTCAGTCCATAGGCCTACATCATGTGGCACACCGGTGAGCATGTGGTTCTATTAGTATAGGAGATACCTGAAAACATATCACACTTTTCATCATAGTGCTTTTACCAATGCAAAAAATGCATGGAGAAGTCATTTCGAATGACTGGTCCTCAGTGTTGTGAGAACGATGACTGGTTAAAATTTTGGGTGGTTTCTTGTTCAGTCCATAGGCCTACATCATGTGGCACACCGGTGAGCATGTGGCTCTATTAGTATAGGAGATACCTGAAAACATATCACACTTTTCATCATAGTGCTTTTACCAATGCATAAAATGCATGGAGAAGTCATTTCGAATGACTGGTCCTCAGTGTTGTGAGAACGATGACTGGTTAAAATTTTTGGTGGTTTCTTGTTCAGTCCATAGGCCTACATCATGTGGCAAACCGGTGAGCATGTGGCTCTATTAGTATAGGAGATACCTGAAAACATATCACACTTTTCATCATAGTGCTTTTACCAATGCATAAAATGCATGGAGAAGTCATTTCGAATGACTGGTCCTCAGTGTTGTGAGAACGATGACTGGTTAAAATTTTTGGTGGTTTCTTGTTCAGTCCATAGGCCTACATCATGTGGCAAACCGGTGAGCATGTGGCTCTATTAGTATAGGAGATACCTGAAAACATATCACACTATTCATCATAGTGCTTTTACCAATGCATAAAATGCATGGAGAAGTCATTTCGAATGACTGGTCCTCAGTGTTGTGAGAACGATGACTGGTTAAAATTTTTGGTGGTTTCTTGTTCAGTCCATAGGCCTACATCATGTGGCAAACCGGTGAGCATGTGGCTCTATTAGTATAGGAGATACCTGAAAACATATCACACTTTTCATAATAGTGCTTTTACCAATGCATAAAATGCATGGAGAAGTCATTTCGAATGACTGGTCCTCAGTGTTGTGAGAACGATGACTGGTTAAAATTTTTGGTGGTTTCTTGTTCAGTCCATAGGCCTACATCATGTGGCAAACCGGTGAGCATGTGGCTCTATTAGTATAGGAGATACCTGAAAACATATCACACTATTCATCATAGTGCTTTTACCAATGCATAAAATGCATGGAGAAGTCATTTCGAATGACTGGTCCTCAGTGTTGTGAGAACGATGACTGGTTAAAATTTTTGGTGGTTTCTTGTTCAGTCCATAGGCCTACATCATGTGGCAAACCGGTGAGCATGTGGCTCTATTAGTATAGGAGATACTTGAAAACATATCACACTTTTCATCATAGTGCTTTTACCAATGCATAAAATGCATGGAGAAGTCATTTCGAATGACTGGTCCTCAGTGTTGTGAGAACGATGACTGGTTAAAATTTTTGGTGGTTTCTTGTTCAGTCCATAGGCCTACATCATGTGGCAAACCGGTGAGCATGTGGCTCTATCAGTATAGGAGATACCTGAAAACATATCACACTTTTCATCATAGTGCTTTTACCAATGCATAAAATGCATGGAGAAGTCATTTCGAATGACTGGTCCTCAGTGTTGTGAGAACGATGACTGGTTAAAATTTTTGGTGGTTTCTTGTTCAGTCCATAGGCCTACATCATGTGGCAAACCGGTGAGCATGTGGCTCTATTAGTATAGGAGATACCTGAAAACATATCACACTTTTCATCATAGTGCTTTTACCAATGCATAAAATGCATGGAGAAGTCATTTCGAATGACTGGTCCTCAGTGTTGTGAGAACGATGACTGGTTAAAATTTTTGGTGGTTTCTTGTTCAGTCCATAGGCCTACATCATGTGGCAAACCGGTGAGCATGTGGCTCTATTAGTATAGGAGATACCTGAAAACATATCACACTATTCATCATAGTGCTTTTACCAATGCATAAAATGCATGGAGAAGTCATTTCGAATGACTGGTCCTCAGTGTTGTGAGAACGATGACTGGTTAAAATTTTTGGTGGTTTCTTGTTCAGTCCATAGGCCTACATCATGTGGCAAACCGGTGAGCATGTGGCTCTATTAGTATAGGAGATACCTGAAAACATATCACACTTTTCATCATAGTGCTTTTACCAATGCATAAAATGCATGGAGAAGTCATTTCGAATGACTGGTCCTCAGTGTTGTGAGAACGATGACTGGTTAAAATTTTTGGTGGTTTCTTGTTCAGTCCATAGGCCTACATCATGTGGCAAACCGGTGAGCATGTGGCTCTATCAGTATAGGAGATACCTGAAAACATATCACACTTTTCATCATAGTGCTTTTACCAATGCATAAAATGCATGGAGAAGTCATTTCGAATGACTGGTCCTCAGTGTTGTGAGAACGATGACTGGTTAAAATTTTTGGTGGTTTCTTGTTCAGTCCATAGGCCTACATCATGTGGCAAACCGGTGAGCATGTGGCTCTATTAGTATAGGAGATACCTGAAAACATATCACACTTTTCATCATAGTGCTTTTACCAATGCATAAAATGCATGGAGAAGTCATTTCGAATGACTGGTCCTCAGTGTTGTGAGAACGATGACTGGTTAAAATTCTTGGTGGTTTCTTGTTCAGTCCATAGGCCTACATCATGTGGCAAACCGGTGAGCATGTGGCTCTATTAGTATAGGAGATACCTGAAAACATATCACACTTTTCATCATAGTGCTTTTACCAATGCATAAAATGCATGGAGAAGTCATTTCAAATGACTGGTCCTCAGTGTTGTGAGAACGATGACTGGTTAAAATTTTTGGTGGTTTCTTGTTCAGTCCATAGGCCTACATCATGTGGCAAACCGGTGAGCATGTGGCTCTATCAGTATAGGAGATACCTGAAAACATATCACACTTTTCATCATAGTGCTTTTACCAATGCATAAAATGCATGGAGAAGTCATTTCGAATGACTGGTCCTCAGTGTTGTGAGTACGATGACTGGTTAAAATTTTTGGTGGTTTCTTGTTCAGTCCATAGGCCTACATCATGTGGCAAACCGGTGAGCATGTGGCTCTATTAGTATAGGAAATACCTGAAAACATATCACACTTTTCATCATAGTGCTTTTACCAATGCATAAAATGCATGGAGAAGTCATTTCGAATGACTGGTCCTCAGTGTTGTGAGAACGATGACTGGTTAAAATTTTTGGTGGTTTCTTGTTCAGTCCATAGGCCTACATCATGTGGCAAACCGGTGAGCATGTGGCTCTATTAGTATAGGAGATACCTGAAAACATATCACTCTTTTCATCATAGTGCTTTTACCAATGCATAAAATGCATGGAGAAGTCATTTCGAATGACTGGTCCTCAGTGTTGTGAGAACGATGACTGGTTAAAATTTTTGGTGGTTTCTTGTTCATTCCATAGGCCTACATCGTGTGGCAAACCGGTGAGCATGTGGCTCTATTAGTATAGGAGATACCTGAAAACATATCACACTTTTCATCATAGTGCTTTTACCAATGCATAAAATGCATGGAGAAGTCATTTCGAGTGACTGGTCCTCAGTGTTGTGAGAACGATGACTGGTTAAAATTTTTGGTGGTTTCTTGTTCAGTCCATAGGCCTACATCATGTGGCAAACCGGTGAGCATGTGGCTCTATTAGTATAGGAGATACCTGAAAACATATCACACTTTTCATCATAGTGCTTTTACCAATGCATAAAATGCATGGAGAAGTCATTTCGAATGACTGGTCCTCAGTGTTGTGAGAACGATGACTGGTTAAAATTTTTGGTGGTTTCTTGTTCAGTCCATAGGCCTACATCATGTGGCAAACCGGTGAGCATGTGGCTCTATCAGTATAGGAGATACCTGAAAACATATCACACTTTTCATCATAGTGCTTTTACCAATGCATAAAATGCATGGAGAAGTCATTTCGAATGACTGGTCCTCAGTGTTGTGAGAACGATGACTGGTTAAAATTTTTGGTGGTTTCTTGTTCAGTCCATAGGCCTACATCATGTGGCAAACCGGTGAGCATGTGGCTCTATTAGTATAGGAAATACCTGAAAACATATCACACTTTTCATCATAGTGCTTTTACCAATGCATAAAATGCATGGAGAAGTCATTTCGAATGACTGGTCCTCAGTGTTGTGAGAACGATGACTGGTTAAAATTTTTGGTGGTTTCTTGTTCAGTCCATAGGCCTACATCATGTGGCAAACCGGTGAGCATGTGGCTCTATTAGTATAGGAGATACCTGAAAACATATCACACTTTTCATCATAGTGCTTTTACCAATGCATAAAATGCATGGAGAAGTCATTTCGAATGACTGGTCCTCAGTGTTGTGAGAACGATGACTGGTTAAAATTTTTGGTGGTTTCTTGTTCAGTCCATAGGCCTACATCATGTGGCAAACCGGTGAGCATGTGGCTCTATTAGTATAGGAGATACCTGAAAACATATCACACTTTTCATCATAGTGCTTTTACCAATGCATAAAATGCATGGAGAAGTCATTTCGAATGACTGGTCCTCAGTGTTGTGAGAACGATGACTGGTTAAAATTTTTGGTGGTTTCTTGTTCAGTCCATAGGCCTACATCATGTGGCAAACCGGTGAGCATGTGGCTCTATTAGTATAGGAGATACCTGAAAACATATCACACTTTTCATCATAGTGCTTTTACCAATGCATAAAATGCATGGAGAAGTCATTTCGAATGACTGGTCCTCAGTGTTGTGAGAACGATGACTGGTTAAAATTTTTGGTGGTTTCTTGTTCAGTCCATAGGCCTACATCATGTGGCAAACCGGTGAGCATGTGGCTCTATTAGTATAGGAGATACCTGAAAACATATCACACTTTTCATCATAGTGCTTTTACCAATGCATAAAATGCATGGAGAAGTCATTTCGAATGACTGGTCCTCAGTGTTGTGAGAACGATGACTGGTTAAAATTTTTGGTGGTTTCTTGTTCAGTCCATAGTCCTACATCATGTGGCAAACCGGTGAGCATGTGGCTCTATTAGTATAGGAGATACCTGAAAACATATCACACTTTTCATCATAGTGCTTTTACCAATGCATAAAATGCATGGAGAAGTCATTTCGAATGACTGGTCCTCAGTGTTGTGAGAACGATGACTGGTTAAAATTTTTGGTGGTTTCTTGTTCAGTCCATAGGCCTACATCATGTGGCAAACCGGTGAGCATGTGGCTCTATTAGTATAGGAGATACCTGAAAACATATCACACTTTTCATCATAGTGCTTTTACCAATGCATAAAATGCATGGAGAAGTCATTTCGAATGACTGGTCCTCAGTGTTGTGAGAACGATGACTGGTTAAAATTTTTGGTGGTTTCTTGTTCAGTCCATAGGCCTACATCATGTGGCAAACCGGTGAGCATGTGGCTCTATTAGTATAGGAGATACCTGAAAACATATCACACTTTTCAATCATAGTGCTTTTACCAATGCATAAAATGCATGAAGAAGTCATTTCGAATGACTGGTCCTCAGTGTTGTGAGAACGATGACTGGTTAAAATTTTTGGTGGTTTCTTGTTCAGTCCATAGGCCTACATCATGTGGCAAAACGGTGAGCATGTGGCTCTATAAGTATAGGAGATACCTGAAAACATATCACACTTTTCATCATAGTGCTTTTACCAATGCATAAAATGCATGGAGAAGTCATTTCGAATGACTGGTCCTCAGTGTTGTGAGAACGATGACTGGTTAAAATTTTTGGTGGTTTCTTGTTCAGTCCATAGGCCTACATCATGTGGCAAACCGGTGAGCATGTGGCTCTATTAGTATAGGAGATACCTGAAAACATATCACACTTTTCATCATAGTGCTTTTACCAATGCATAAAATGCATGGAGAAGTCATTTCGAATGACTGGTCCTCAGTGTTGTGAGAACGATGACTGGTTAAAATTTTTGGTGGTTTCTTGTTCAGTCCATAGGCCTACATCATGTGGCAAACCGGTGAGCATGTGGCTCTATTAGTATAGGAGATACCTGAAAACATATCACACTTTTCATCATAGTGCTTTTACCAATGCATAAAATGCATGGAGAAGTCATTTCGAATGACTGGTCCTCAGTGTTGTGAGAACGATGACTGGTTAAAATTTTTGGTGGTTTCTTGTTCAGTCCATAGGCCTACATCATTTGGCAAACCGGTGAGCATGTGGCTCTATTAGTATAGGAGATACCTGAAAACATATCACACTTTTCATCATAGTGCTTTTACCAATGCATAAAATGCATGGAGAAGTCATTTCGAATGACTGGTCCTCAGTGTTGTGAGAACGATGACTGGTTAAAATTTTTGGTGGTTTCTTGTTCAGTCCATAGGCCTACATCATGTGGCAAACCGGTGAGCATGTGGCTCTATCAGTATAGGAGATACCTGAAAACATATCACACTTTTCATCATAGTGCTTTTACCAATGCATAAAATGCATGGAGAAGTCATTTCGAATGACTGGTCCTCAGTGTTGTGAGAACGATGACTGGTTAAAATTTTTGGTGGTTTCTTGTTCAGTCCATAGGCCTACATCATGTGGCAAACCGGTGAGCATGTGGCTCTATTAGTATAGGAAATACCTGACAACATATCACACTTTTCATCATAGTGCTTTTACCAATGCATAAAATGCATGGAGAAGTCATTTCGAATGACTGGTCCTCAGTGTTGTGAGAACGATGACTGGTTAAAATTTTTGGTGGTTTCTTGTTCAGTCCATAGGCCTACATCATGTGGCAAACCGGTGAGCATGTGGCTCTATTAGTATAGGAGATACCTGAAAACATATCACACTTTTCATCATAGTGCTTTTACCAATGCATAAAATGCATGGAGAAGTCATTTCGAATGACTGGTCCTCAGTGTTGTGAGAACGATGACTGGTTAAAATTTTTGGTGGTTTCTTGTTCAGTCCATAGGCCTACATCATGTGGCAAACCGGTGAGCATGTGGCTCTATTAGTATAGGAGATACCTGAAAACATATCACACTTTTCATCATAGTGCTTTTACCAATGCATAAAATGCATGGAGAAGTCATTTCGAATGACTGGTCCTCAGTGTTGTGAGAACGATGACTGGTTAAAATTTTTGGTGGTTTCTTGTTCAGTCCATAGGCCTACATCATGTGGCAAACCGGTGAGCATGTGGCTCTATTAGTATAGGAGATACCTGAAAACATATCACACTTTTCATCATAGTGCTTTTACCAATGCATAAAATGCATGGAGAAGTCATTTCGAATGACTGGTCCTCAGTGTTGTGAGAACGATGACTGGTTAAAATTTTTGGTGGTTTCTTGTTCAGTCCATAGGCCTACATCATGTGGCAAACCGGTGAGCATGTGGCTCTATCAGTATAGGAGATACCAGAAAACATATCACACTTTTCATCATAGTGCTTTTACCAATGCATAAAATGCATGGAGAAGTCATTTCGAATGACTGGTCCTCAGTGTTGTGAGAACGATGACTGGTTAAAATTTTTGGTGGTTTCTTGTTCAGTCCATAGGCCTACATCATTTGGCAAACCGGTGAGCATGTGGCTCTATTAGTATAGGAAATACCTGACAACATATCACACTTTTCATCATAGTGCTTTTACCAATGCATAAAATGCATGGAGAAGTCATTTCGAATGACTGGTCCTCAGTGTTGTGAGAACGATGACTGGTTAAAATTTTTGGTGGTTTCTTGTTCAGTCCATAGGCCTACATCATGTGGCAAACCGGTGAGCATGTGGCTCTATTAGTATAGGAGATACCTGAAAACATATCACACTTTTCATCATAGTGCTTTTACCAATGCATAAAATGCATGGAGAAGTAATTTTGAATGACTGGTCCTCAGTGTTGTGAGAACGATGACTGGTTAAAATTTTTGGTGGTTTCTTGTTCAGTCCATAGGCCTACATCATGTGGCAAACCGGTGAGCATGTGGCTCTATTAGTATAGGAGATACCTGAAAACATATCACACTTTTCATCATAGTGCTTTTACCAATGCATAAAATGCATGGAGAAGTCATTTCGAATGACTGGTCCTCAGTGTTGTGAGAACGATGACTGGTTAAAATTTTTGGTGGTTTCTTGTTCAGTCCATAGGCCTACATCATGTGGCAAACCGGTGAGCATGTGGCTCTATTAGTATAGGAGATACCTGAAAACATATCACACTTTTCATCATAGTGCTTTTACCAATGCATAAAATGCATGGAGAAGTCATTTCGAATGACTGGTCCTCAGTGTTGTGAGAACGATGACTGGTTAAAATTTTTGGTGGTTTCTTGTTCAGTCCATAGGCCTACATCATGTGGCAAACCGGTGAGCATGTGGCTCTATTAGTATAGGAGATACCTGAAAACATATCACACTTTTCATCATAGTGCTTTTACCAATGCATAAAATGCATGGAGAAGTCATTTCGAATGACTGGTCCTCAGTGTTGTGAGAACGATGACTGGTTAAAATTTTTGGTGGTTTCTTGTTCAGTCCATAGGCCTACATCATGTGGCAAACCGGTGAGCATGTGGCTCTATTAGTATAGGAGATACCTGAAAACATATCACACTTTTCATCATAGTGCTTTTACCAATGCATAAAATGCATGGAGAAGTCATTTCGAATGACTGGTCCTCAGTGTTGTGAGAACGATGACTGGTTAAAATTTTTGGTGGTTTCTTGTTCAGTCCATAGGCCTACATCATGTGGCAAACCGGTGAGCATGTGGCTCTATCAGTATAGGAGATACCTGAAAACATATCACACTTTTCATCATAGTGCTTTTACCAATGCATAAAATGCATGGAGAAGTCATTTCGAATGACTGGTCCTCAGTGTTGTGAGAACGATGACTGGTTAAAATTTTTGGTGGTTTCTTGTTCAGTCCATAGGCCTACATCATGTGGCAAACCGGTGAGCATGTGGCTCTATTAGTATAGGAAATACCTGACAACATATCACACTTTTCATCATAGTGCTTTTACCAATGCATAAAATGCATGGAGAAGTCATTTCGAATGACTGGTCCTCAGTGTTGTGAGAACGATGACTGGTTAAAATTTTTGGTGGTTTCTTGTTCAGTCCATAGGCCTACATCATGTGGCAAACCGGTGAGCATGTGGCTCTATTAGTATAGGAGATACCTGAAAACATATCACACTTTTCATCATAGTGCTTTTACCAATGCATAAAATGCATGGAGAAGTCATTTCGAATGACTGGTCCTCAGTGTTGTGAGAACGATGACTGGTTAAAATTTTTGGTGGTTTCTTGTTCAGTCCATAGGCCTACATCATGTGGCAAACCGGTGAGCATGTGGCTCTATTAGTATAGGAGATACCTGAAAACATATCACACTTTTCATCATAGTGCTTTTACCAATGCATAAAATGCATGGAGAAGTCATTTCGAATGACTGGTCCTCAGTGTTGTGAGAACGATGACTGGTTAAAATTTTTGGTGGTTTCTTGTTCAGTCCATAGGCCTACATCATGTGGCAAACCGGTGAGCATGTGGCTCTATTAGTATAGGAGATACCTGAAAACATATCACACTTTTCATCATAGTGCTTTTACCAATGCATAAAATGCATGGAGAAGTCATTTCGAATGACTGGTCCTCAGTGTTGTGAGAACGATGACTGGTTAAAATTTTTGGTGGTTTCTTGTTCAGTCCATAGGCCTACATCATGTGGCAAACCGGTGAGCATGTGGCTTTATTAGTATAGGAGATACCTGAAAACATATCACACTTTTCATCATAGTGCTTTTACCAATGCATAAAATGCATGGAGAAGTCATTTCGAATGACTGGTCCTCAGTGTTGTGAGAACGATGACTGGTTAAAATTTTTGGTGGTTTCTTGTTCAGTCCATAGGCCTACATCATGTGGCAAACCGGTGAGCATGTGGCTCTATTAGTATAGGAGATACCTGAAAACATATCACACTTTTCATCATAGTGCTTTTACCAATGCATAAAATGCATGGAGAAGTCATTTCGAATGACTGGTCCTCAGTGTTGTGAGAACGATGACTGGTTAAAATTTTTGGTGGTTTCTTGTTCAGTCCATAGGCCTACATCATGTGGCAAACCGGTGAGCATGTGGCTCTATTAGTATAGGAGATACCTGAAAACATATCACACTTTTCATCATAGTGCTTTTACCAATGCATAAAATGCATGGAGAAGTCATTTCGAATGACTGGTCCTCAGTGTTGTGAGAACGATGACTGGTTAAAATTTTTGGTGGTTTCTTGTTCAGTCCATAGGCCTACATCATGTGGCAAACCGGTGAGCATGTGGCTCTATTAGTATAGGAGATACCTGAAAACATATCACACTTTTCAATCATAGTGCTTTTACCAATGCATAAAATGCATGAAGAAGTCATTTCGAATGACTGGTCCTCAGTGTTGTGAGAACGATGACTGGTTAAAATTTTTGGTGGTTTCTTGTTCAGTCCATAGGCCTACATCATGTGGCAAAACGGTGAGCATGTGGCTCTATAAGTATAGGAGATACCTGAAAACATATCACACTTTTCATCATAGTGCTTTTACCAATGCATAAAATGCATGGAGAAGTCATTTCGAATGACTGGTCCTCAGTGTTGTGAGAACGATGACTGGTTAAAATTTTTGGTGGTTTCTTGTTCAGTCCATATGCCTACATCATGTGGCAAACCGGTGAGCATGTGGCTCTATTAGTATAGGAGATAACTGAAAACATATCACACTTTTCATCATAGTGCTTTTACCAATGCATAAAATGCATGGAGAAGTCATTTCGAATGACTGGTCCGCAGTGTTGTGAGAACGATGACTGGTTAAAATTTTTGGTGGTTTCTTGTTCAGTCCATAGGCCTACATCATGTGGCAAACCGGTGAGCATGTGGCTCTATTAGTATAGGAGATACCTGAAAACATATCACACTTTTCATCATAGTGCTTTTACCAATGCATAAAATGCATGGAGAAGTCATTTCGAATGACTGGTCCTCAGTGTTGTGAGAACGATGACTGGTTAAAATTTTTGGTGGTTTCTTGTTCAGTCCATAGGCCTACATCATGTGGCAAACCGGTGAGCATGTGGCTCTATTAGTATAGGAGATACCTGAAAACATATCACACTTTTCATCATAGTGCTTTTACCAATGCATAAAATGCATGGAGAAGTCATTTCGAATGACTGGTCCTCAGTGTTGTGAGAACGATGACTGGTTAAAATTTTTGGTGGTTTCTTGTTCAGTCCATAGGCCTACATCATGTGGCAAACCGGTGAGCATGTGGCTCTATTAGTATAGGAGATACCTGAAAACATATCACACTTTTCATCATAGTGCTTTTACCAATGCATAAAATGCATGGAGAAGTCATTTCGAATGACTGGTCCTCAGTGTTGTGAGAACGATGACTGGTTAAAATTTTTGGTGGTTTCTTGTTCAGTCCATAGGCCTACATCATGTGGCAAACCGGTGAGCATGTGGCTCTATTAGTATAGGAGATACCTGAAAACATATCACACTTTTCATCATAGTGCTTTTACCAATGCATAAAATGCATGGATAAGTCATTTCGAATGACTGGTCCTCAGTGTTGTGAGAACGATGACTGGTTAAAATTTTTGGTGGTTTCTTGTTCAGTCCATAGGCCTACATCATGTGGCAAACCGGTGAGCATGTGGCTCTATTAGTATAGGAGATACCTGAAAACATATCACACTTTTCATCATAGTGCTTTTACCAATGCATAAAATGCATGGAGAAGTCATTTCGAATGACTGGTCCTCAGTGTTGTGAGAACGATGACTGGTTAAAATTTTTGGTGGTTTCTTGTTCAGTCCATAGGCCTACATCATGTGGCAAACCGGTGAGCATGTGGCTCTATTAGTATAGGAGATACCTGAAAACATATCACACTTTTCATCATAGTGCTTTTACCAATGCATAAAATGCATGGAGAAGTCATTTCGAATGACTGGTCCTCAGTGTTGTGAGAACGATGACTGGTTAAAATTTTTGGTGGTTTCTTGTTCAGTCCATAGGCCTACATCATGTGGCAAACCGGTGAGCATGTGGCTCTATTAGTATAGGAGATACCTGAAAACATATCACACTTTTCATCATAGTGCTTTTACCAATGCAAAAAATGCATGGAGAAGTCATTTCGAATGACTGGTCCTCAGTGTTGTGAGAACGATGACTGGTTAAAATTTTTGGTGGTTTCTTGTTCAGTCCATAGGCCTACATCATGTGGCAAACCGGTGAGCATGTGGCTCTATTAGTATAGGAGATACCTGAAAACATATCACACTTTTCATCATAGTGCTTTTACCAATGCATAAAATGCATGGAGAAGTCATTTCAAATGACTGGTCCTCAGTGTTGTGAGAACGATGACTGGTTAAAATTTTTGGTGGTTTCTTGTTCAGTCCATAGGCCTACATCATGTGGCAAACTGGTGAGCATGTGGCGCTATTAGTATAGGAGATACCTGAAAACATATCACACTTTTCATCATAGTGCTTTTACCAATGCATAAAATGCATGGAGAAGTCATTTCGAATGACTGGTCCTCAGTGTTGTGAGAACGATGACTGGTTAAAATTTTTGGTGGTTTCTTGTTCAGTCCATAGGCCTACATCATGTGGCAAACCGGTGAGCATGTGGCTCTATTAGTATAGGAGATACCTGAAAACATATCACACTTTTCATCATAGTGCTTTTACCAATGCATAAAATGCATGGAGAAGTCATTTCGAATGACTGGTCCTCAGTGTTGTGAGAACGATGACTGGTTAAAATTTTTGGTGGTTTCTTGTTCAGTCCATAGGCCTACATCATGTGGCAAACCGGTGAGCATGTGGCTCTATTAGTATAGGAGATACCTGAAAACATATCACACTTTTCATCATAGTGCTTTTACCAATGCATAAAATGCATGGAGAAGTCATTTCGAATGACTGGTCCTCAGTGTTGTGAGAACGATGACTGGTTAAAATTTTTGGTGGTTTCTTGTTCAGTCCATAGGCTTACATCATGTGGCAAACCGGTGAGCATGTGGCTCTATTAGTATAGGAGATACCTGAAAACATATCACACTTTTCATCATAGTGCTTTTACCAATGCATAAAATGCATGGAGAAGTCATTTCGAATGACTGGTCCTCAGTGTTGTGAGAACGATGACTGGTTAAAATTTTTGGTGGTTTCTTGTTCAGTCCATAGGCCTACATCATGTGGCAAACCGGTGAGCATGTGGCTCTATTAGTATAGGAGATACCTGAAAACATATCACACTTTTCATCATAGTGCTTTTACCAATGCATAAAATGCATGGAGAAGTCATTTCGAATGACTGGTCCTCAGTGTTGTGAGAACGATGACTGGTTAAAATTTTTGGTGGTTTCTTGTTCAGTCCATAGGCCTACATCATGTGGCAAACCGGTGAGCATGTGGCTCTATTAGTATTGGAGATACCTGAAAACATATCACACTTTTCATCATAGTGCTTTTACCAATGCATAAAATGCATGGAGAAGTCATAAACTTACCTGGAGCAGCCAGTGCCAGGCAGCAGCTGCCAAGGCAAACAGGATCATGGGGTGCATTAAAAGAGGTCTGGATACACATGATGAGAGCATTATACTGCCTCTGTACAAATCCCTAGTTAGACCGCACATGGAGTACTGTGTCCAGTTTTGGGCACCGGTGCTCAGGAAGGATATAATGGAACTAGAGAGAGTACAAAGGAGGGCAACAAAATTAATAAAGGGGATGGGAGAACTACAATACCCAGATAGATTAGCGAAATTAGGATTATTTAGTCTAGAAAAAAGACGACTGAGGGGCGATCTAATAACCATGTATAAGTATATAAGGGGACAATACAAATATCTCGCTGAGGATCTGTTTATACCAAGGAAGGTGACGGGCACAAGGGGGCATTCTTTGCGTCTGGAGGAGAGAAGGTTTTTCCACCAACATAGAAGAGGATTCTTTACTGTTAGGGCAGTGAGAATCTGGAATTGCTTGCCTGAGGAGGTGGTGATGGCGAACTCAGTCGAGGGGTTCAAGAGAGGCCTGGATGTCTTCCTGGAGCAGAACAATATTGTATCATACAATTATTAGGTTCTGTAGAAGGACGTAGATCTGGGGATTTATTATGATGGAATATAGGCTGAACTGGATGGACAAATGTCTTTTTTTGGCCTTACTAACTATGTTACTATGTTACTATGTTACTATGTTATTTCGAATGACTGGTCCTCAGTGTTGTGAGAACGATGACTGGTTAAAATTTTTGGTGGTTTCTTGTTCAGTCCATAGGCCTACATCATGTGGCAAACCGGTGAGCATGTGGCTCTATTAGTATAGGAGATACCTGAAAACATATCACACTTTTCATCATAGTGCTTTTACCAATGCATAAAATGCATGGAGAAGTCATTTCGAATGACTGGTCCTCAGTGTTGTGAGAACGATGACTGGTTAAAATTTTTGGTGGTTTCTTGTTCAGTCCATAGGCCTACATAATGTGGCAAACTGGTGAGCATGTGGCTCTATTAGTATAGGAGATACCTGAAAACATATCACACTTTTCATCATAGTGCTTTTACCAATGCATAAAATGCATGGAGAAGTCATTCCGAATGACTGGTCCTCAGTGTTGTGAGAACGATGACTGGTTAAAATTTTTGGTGGTTTCTTGTTCAGTCCATAGGCCTACATCATGTGGCAAACCGGTGAGCATGTGGCTCTATTAGTATAGGAGATACCTGAAAACATATCACACTTTTCATCATAGTGCTTTTACCAATGCATAAAATGCATGGAGAAGTCATTTCGAATGACTGGTCCTCAGTGTTGTGAGAACGATGACTGGTTAAAATTTTTGGTGGTTTCTTGTTCAGTCCATAGGCCTACATCATGTGGCAAACCGGTGAGCATGTGGCTCTATTAGTATAGGAGATACCTGAAAACATATCACACTTTTCATCATAGTGCTTTTACCAATGCATAAAATGCATGGAGAAGTCATTTCGAATGACTGGTCCTCAGTGTTGTGAGAACGATGACTGGTTAAAATTTTTGGTGGTTTCTTGTTCAGTCCATAGGCGTACATCGTGTGGCAAACCGGTGAGCATGTGGCTCTATTAGTATAGGAGATACCTGAAAACATATCACACTTTTCATCATAGTGCTTTTACCAATGCATAAAATGCATGGAGAAGTCATTTCGAATGACTGGTCCTCAGTGTTGTGAGAACGATGACTGGTTAAAATTTTTGGTGGTTTCTTGTTCAGTCCATAGGCCTACATCATGTGGCAAACCGGTGAGCATGTGGCTCTATCAGTATAGGAGATACCTGAAAACATATCACACTTTTCATCATAGTGCTTTTACCAATGCATAAAATGCATGGAGAAGTCATTTCGAATGACTGGTCCTCAGTGTTGTGAGAACGATGACTGGTTAAAATTTTTGGTGGTTTCTTGTTCAGTCCATAGGCCTACATCGTGTGGCAAACCGGTGAGCATGTGGCTCTATTAGTATAGGAGATACCTGAAAACATATCACACTTTTCATCATAGTGCTTTTACCAATGCATAAAATGCATGGAGAAGTCATTTCGAATGACTGGTCCTCAGTGTTGTGAGAACGATGACTGGTTAAAATTTTTGGTGGTTTCTTGTTCAGTCCATAGGCCTACATCATGTGGCAAACCGGTGAGCATGTGGCTCTATCAGTATAGGAGATACCTGAAAACATATCACACTTTTCATCATAGTGCTTTTACCAATGCATAAAATGCATGGAGAAGTCATTTCGAATGACTGGTCCTCAGTGTTGTGAGAACAATGACTGGTTAAAATTTTTGGTGGTTTCTTGTTCAGTCCATAGGCCTACATCATGTGGCAAACCGGTGAGCATGTGGCTCTATTAGTATAGGAGATACCTGAAAACATATCACACTTTTCATCATAGTGCTTTTACCAATGCATAAAATGCATGGAGAAGTCATTTCGAATGACTGGTCCTCAGTGTTGTGAGAACGATGACTGGTTAAAATTTTTGGTGGTTTCTTGTTCAGTCCATAGGCCTACATCATGTGGCAAACCGGTGAGCATGTGGCTCTATCAGTATAGGAGATACCTGAAAACATATCACACTTTTCATCATAGTGCTTTTACCAATGCATAAAATGCATGGAGAAGTCATTTCGAATGACTGGTCCTCAGTGTTGTGAGAACGACGACTGGTTAAAATTTTTGGTGGTTTCTTGTTCAGTCCATAGGCCTACATCATGTGGCAAACCGGTGAGCATGTGGCTCTATTAGTATAGGAAATACCTGAAAACATATCACACTTTTCATCATACTGCTTTTACCAATGCATAAAATGCATAGAGAAGTCATTTCGAATGACTGGTCTTCAGTGTTGTGAGAACGATGACTGGTTAAAATTTTTGGTGGTTTCTTGTTCAGTCCATAGGCCTACATCATGTGGCAAACCGGTGAGCATGTGGCTCTATTAGTATAGGAGATACCTGAAAACATATCACACTTTTCATCATAGTGCTTTTACCAATGCATAAAATGCATGGAGAAGTCATTTCGAATGACTGGTCCTCAGTGTTGTGAGAACGATGACTGGTTAAAATTTTTGGTGGTTTCTTGTTCAGTCCATAGGCCTACATCATGTGGCAATCCGGTGAGCATGTGGCTCTATTAGTATAGGAGATACCTGAAAACATATCACACTTTTCATCATAGTGCTTTTACCAATGCATAAAATGCATGGAGAAGTCATTTCGAATGACTGGTCCTCAGTGTTGTGAGAACGATGACTGGTTAAAATTTTTGGTGGTTTCTTGTTCAGTCCATAGGCCTACATCATGTGGCAATCCGGTGAGCATGTGGCTCTATTAGTATAGGAGATACCTGAAAACATATCACACTTTTCATCATAGTGCTTTTACCAATGCATAAAATGCATGGAGAAGTCATTTCGAATGACTGGTCCTCAGTGTTGTGAGAACGATGACTGGTTAAAGTTTTTGGTGGTTTCTTGTTCAGTCCATAGGCCTACATCATGTGGCAAACCGGTGAGCATGTGGCTCTATTAGTATAGGAGATACCTGAAAACATATCACACTTTTCATCATAGTGCTTTTACCAATGCATAAAATGCATGGAGAAGTCATTTCGAATGACTGGTCCTCAGTGTTGGGAGAACGATGACTGGTTAAAATTTTTGGTGGTTTCTTGTTCAGTCCATAGGCCTACATCATGTGGCAAACCGGTGAGCATGTGGCTCTATTAGTATAGGAGATACCTGAAAACATATCACACTTTTCATCATAGTGCTTTTACCAATGCATAAAATGCATGGAGAAGTCATTTCGAATGACTGGTCCTCAGTGTTGTGAGAACGATGACTGGTTAAAATTTTTGGTGGTTTCTTGTTCAGTCCATAGGCCTACATCATGTGGCAATCCGGTGAGCATGTGGCTCTATTAGTATAGGAGATACCTGAAAACATATCACACTTTTCATCATAGTGCTTTTACCAATGCATAAAATGCATGGAGAAGTCATTTCGAATGACTGGTCCTCAGTGTTGTGAGAACGATGACTGGTTAAAATTTTTGGTGGTTTCTTGTTCAGTCCATAGGCCTACATCATGTGGCAAACCGGTGAGCATGTGGCTCTATTAGTATAGGAGATACCTGAAAACATATCACACTTTTCATCATAGTGCTTTTACCAATGCATAAAATGCATGGAGAAGTCATTTCGAATGACTGGTCCTCAGTGTTGTGAGAACGATGACTGGTTAAAATTTTTGGTGGTTTCTTGTTCAGTCCATAGGCCTACATCATGTGGCAAACCGGTGAGCATGTGGCTCTATTAGTATAGGAGATACCTGAAAACATATCACACTTTTCATCATAGTGCTTTTACCAATGCATAAAATGCATGGAGAAGTCATTTCGAATGACTGGTCCTCAGTGTTGTGAGATCGATGACTGGTTAAAATTTTTGGTGGTTTCTTGTTCAGTCCATAGGCCTACATGATGTGGCAAACCGGTGAGCATGTGGCTCTATTAGTATAGGAGATACCTGAAAACATATCACACTTTTCATCATAGTGCTTTTACCAATGCATAAAATGCATGGAGAAGTCATTTCGAATGACTGGTCCTCAGTGTTGTGAGAACGATGACTGGTTAAAATTTTTGGTGGTTTCTTGTTCAGTCCATAGGCCTACATCATGTGGCAAACCGGTGAGCATGTGGCTCTATTAGTATAGGAGATACCTGAAAACATATCACACTTTTCATCATAGTGCTTTTACCAATGCATAAAATGCATGGAGAAGTCATTTCGAATGACTGGTCCTCAGTGTTGTGAGAACGATGACTGGTTAAAATTTTTGGTGGTTTCTTGTTCAGTCCATAGGCCTACATCATGTGGCAAACCGGTGAGCATGTGGCTCTATTAGTATAGGAGATACCTGAAAACATATCACACTTTTCAATCATAGTGCTTTTACCAATGTATGAAATGCATGAAGAAGTCATTTCGAATGACTGGTCCTCAGTGTTGTGAGAACGATGACTGGTTAAAATTTTTGGTGGTTTCTTGTTCAGTCCATAGGCCTACATCATGTGGCAAACCGGTGAGCATGTGGCTCTATAAGTATAGGAGATACCTGAAAACATATCACACTTTTCATCATAGTGCTTTTACCAATGCATAAAATGCATGGAGAAGTCATTTCGAATGACTGGTCCTCAGTGTTGTGAGAACGATGACTGGTTAAAATTTTTGGTGGTTTCTTGTTCAGTCCATAGGCCTACATCATGTGGCAAACCGGTGAGCATGTGGCTCTATTAGTATAGGAGATACCTGAAAACATATCACACTTTTCATCATAGTGCTTTTACCAATGCATAAAATGCATGGAGAAGTCATTTCGAATGACTGGTCCTCAGTGTTGTGAGAACGATGACTGGTTAAAATTTTTGGTGGTTTCTTGTTCAGTCCATAGGCCTACATCATGTGGCAAACCGGTGAGCATGTGGCTCTATTAGTATAGGAGATACCTGAAAACATATCACACTTTTCATCATAGTGCTTTTACCAATGCATAAAATGCATGGAGAAGTCATTTCGAATGACTGGTCCTCAGTGTTGTGAGAACGATGACTGGTTAAAATTTTTGGTGGTTTCTTGTTCAGTCCATAGGCCTACATAATGTGGCAAACTGGTGAGCATGTGGCTCTATTAGTATAGGAGATACCTGAAAACATATCACACTTTTCATCATAGTGCTTTTACCAATGCATAAAATGCATGGAGAAGTCATTTCGAATGACTGGTCCTCAGTGCTGTGAGAACGATGACTGGTTACAATTTTTGTTGGTTTCTTGTTCAGTCCATAGGCCTACATCATGTGGCAAACCGGTGAGCATGTGGCTCTATTAGTATAGGAGATACCTGAAAACATATCACACTTTTCATCATAGTGCTTTTACCAATGCATAAAATGCATGGAGAAGTCATTTCGAATGACTGGTCCTCAGTGTTGTGAGAACGATGACTGGTTAAAATTTTTGGTGGTTTCTTGTTCAGTCCATAGGCCTACATCATGTGGCAAACCGGTGAGCATGTGGCTCTATTAGTATAGGAGATACCTGAAAACATATCACACTTTTCATCATAGTGCTTTTACCAATGCATAAAATGCATGGAGAAGTCATTTCGAATGACTGGTCCTCAGTGTTGTGAGAACGATGACTGGTTAAAATTTTTGGTGGTTTCTTGTTCAGTCCATAGGCCTACATCATGTGGCAAACCGGTGAGCATGTGGCTCTATTAGTATAGGAGATACCTGAAAACATATCACACTTTTCATCATAGTGCTTTTACCAATGCATAAAATGCATGGAGAAGTCATTTCGAATGACTGGTCCTCAGTGTTGTGAGAACGATGACTGGTTAAAATTTTTGGTGGTTTCTTGTTCAGTCCATAGGCCTACATCATGTGGCAAACCGGTGAGCATGTGGCTCTATTAGTATAGGAGATACCTGAAAACATATCACACTTTTCATCATAGTGCTTTTACCAATGCATAAAATGCATGGAGAAGTCATTTCGAATGACTGGTCCTCAGTGTTGTGAGAACGATGACTGGTTAAAATTTTTGGTGGTTTCTTGTTCAGTCCATAGGCCTACATCATGTGGCAAACCGGTGAGCATGTGGCTCTATTAGTATAGGAGATACCTGAAAACATATCACACTTTTCATCATAGTGCTTTTACCAATGCATAAAATGCATGGAGAAGTCATTTCGAATGACTGGTCCTCAGTGTTGTGAGAACGATGACTGGTTAAAATTTTTGGTGGTTTCTTGTTCAGTCCATAGGCCTACATCATGTGGCAAACCGGTGAGCATGTGGCTCTATTAGTATAGGAGATACCTGAAAACATATCACACTTTTCATCATAGTGCTTTTACCAATGCATAAAATGCATGGAGAAGTCATTTCGAATGACTGGTCCTCAGTGTTGTGAGAACGATGACTGGTTAAAATTTTTGGTGGTTTCTTGTTCAGTTCATAGGCCTACATCATGTGGCAAACCGGTGAGCATGTGGCTCTATCAGTATAGGAGATACCTGAAAACATATCACACTTTTCATCATAGTGCTTTTACCAATGCATAAAATGCATGGAGAAGTCATTTCGAATGACTGGTCCTCAGTGTTGTGAGAACGATGACTGGTTAAAATTTTTGGTGGTTTCTTGTTCAGTCCATAGGCCTACATCATGTGGCAAACCGGTGAGCATGTGGCTCTATTAGTATAGGAGATACCTGAAAACATATCACACTTTTCATCATAGTGCTTTTACCAATGCATAAAATGCATGGAGAAGTCATTTCGAATGACTGGTCCTCAGTGTTGTGAGAACGATGACTGGTTAAAATTTTTGGTGGTTTCTTGTTCAGTCCATAGGCCTACATCATGTGGCAAACCAGTGAGCATGTGGCTCTATTAGTATAGGAGATACCTGAAAACATATCACACTTTTCATCATAGTGCTTTTACCAATGCATAAAATGCATGGAGAAGTCATTTCGAATGACTGGTCCTCAGTGTTGTGAGAACGATGACTGGTTAAAATTTTTGGTGGTTTCTTGTTCAGTCCATAGGCCTACATCATGTGGCAAACCGGTGAGCATGTGGCTCTATTAGTATAGGAGATACCTGAAAACATATCACACTTTTCATCATAGTGCTTTTACCAATGCATAAAATGCATGGAGAAGTCATTTCGAATGACTGGTCCTCAGTGTTGTGAGAACGATGACTGGTTAAAATTTTTGGTGGTTTCTTGTTCAGTCCATAGGCCTACATCATGTGGCAAACCGGTGAGCATGTGGCTCTATTAGTATAGGAGATACCTGAAAACATATCACACTTTTCATCATAGTGCTTTTACCAATGCATAAAATGCATGGAGAAGTCATTTCGAATGACTGGTCCTCAGTGTTGTGAGAACGATGACTGGTTAAAATTTTTGGTGGTTTCTTGTTCAGTCCATAGGCCTACATCATGTGGCAAACTGGTGAGCATGTGGCTCTATTAGTATAGGAGATACCTGAAAACATATCACACTTTTCATCATAGTGCTTTTACCAATGCATAAAATGCATGGAGAAGTCATTTCGAATGACTGGTCCTCAGTGTTGTGAGAACGATGACTGGTTAAAATTTTTGGTGGTTTCTTGTTCAGTCCATAGGCCTACATCATGTGGCAAACCGGTGAGCATGTGGCTCTATTAGTATAGGAGATACCTGAAAACATATCACACTTTTCATCATAGTGCTTTTACCAATGCATAAAATGCATGGAGAAGTCATTTCGAATGACTGGTCCTCAGTGTTGTGAGAACGATGACTGGTTAAAATTTTTGGTGGTTTCTTGTTCAGTCCATAGGCCTACATCATGTGGCAAACCGGTGAGCATGTGGCTCTATTAGTATAGGAGATACCTGAAAACATATCACACTTTTCATCATAGTGCTTTTACCAATGCATAAAATGCATGGAGAAGTCATTTCGAATGACTGGTCCTCAGTGTTGTGAGAACGATGACTGGTTAAAATTTTTGGTGGTTTCTTGTTCAGTCCATAGGCCTACATCATGTGGCAAACCGGTGAGCATGTGGCTCTATTAGTATAGGAGATACCTGAAAACATATCACACTTTTCATCATAGTGCTTTTACCAATGCATAAAATGCATGGAGAAGTCATTTCGAATGACTGGTCCTCAGTGTTGTGAGAACGATGACTGGTTAAAATTTTTGGTGGTTTCTTGTTCAGTCCATAGGCCTACATCATGTGGCAAACCGGTGAGCATGTGGCTCTATTAGTATAGGAGATACCTGAAAACATATCACACTTTTCATCATAGTGCTTTTACCAATGCATAAAATGCATGGAGAAGTCATTTCGAATGACTGGTCCTCAGTGTTGTGAGAACGATGACTGGTTAAAATTTTTGGTGGTTTCTTGTTCAGTCCATAGGCCTACATCATGTGGCAAACCGGTGAGCATGTGGCTCTATTAGTATAGGAGATACCTGAAAACATATCACACTTTTCATCATAGTGCTTTTACCAATGCATAAAATGCATGGAGAAGTCATTTCGAATGACTGGTCCTCAGTGTTGTGAGAACGATGACTGGTTAAAATTTTTGGTGGTTTCTTGTTCAGTCCATAGGCCTACATCATGTGGCAAACCGGTGAGCATGTGGCTCTATTAGTATAGGAGATACCTGAAAACATATCACACTTTTCATCATAGTGCTTTTACCAATGCATAAAATGCATGGAGAAGTCATTTCGAATGACTGGTCCTCAGTGTTGTGAGAACGATGACTGGTTAAAATTTTTGGTGGTTTCTTGTTCAGTCCATAGGCCTACATCATGTGGCAAACCGGTGAGCATGTGGCTCTATTAGTATAGGAGATACCTGAAAACATATCACACTTTTCATCATAGTGCTTTTACCAATGCATAAAATGCATGGAGAAGTCATTTCGAATGACTGGTCCTCAGTGTTGTGAGAACGATGACTGGTTAAAATTTTTGGTGGTTTCTTGTTCAGTCCATAGGCCTACATCATGTGGCAAACCGGTGAGCATGTGGCTCTATCAGTATAGGAGATACCTGAAAACATATCACACGTTTCATCATAGTGCTTTTACCAATGCATAAAATGCATGGAGAAGTCATTTCGAATGACTGGTCCTCAGTGTTGTGAGAACGATGACTGGTTAAAATTTTTGGTGGTTTCTTGTTCAGTCCATAGGCCTACATCATGTGGCAAACCGGTGAGCATGTGGCTCTATTAGTATAGGAAATACCTGAAAACATATCACACTTTTCATCATAGTGCTTTTACCAATGCATAAAATGCATGGAGAAGTCATTTCGAATGACTGGTCCTCAGTGTTGTGAGAACGATGACTGGTTAAAATTTTTGGTGGTTTCTTGTTCAGTCCATAGGCCTACATCATGTGGCAAACCGGTGAGCATGTGGCTCTATTAGTATAGGAGATACCTGAAAACATATCACACTTTTCATCATAGTGCTTTTACCAATGCATAAAATGCATGGAGAAGTCATTTCGAATAACTGGTCCTCAGTGTTGTGAGAACGATGATTGGTTAAAATTTTTGGTGGTTTCTTGTTCAGTCCATAGGCCTACATCATGTGGCAAACCGGTGAGCATGTGGCTCTATTAGTATAGGAGATACCTGAAAACATATCACACTTTTCATCATAGTGCTTTTACCAATGCATAAAATGCATGGAGAAGTCATTTCGAATGACTGGTCCTCAGTGTTGTGAGAACGATGACTGGTTAAAATTTTTGGTGGTTTCTTGTTCAGTCCATAGGCCTACATCATGTGGCAAACCGGTGAGCATGTGGCTCTATTAGTATAGGAGATACCTGAAAACATATCACACTTTTCATCATAGTGCTTTTACCAATGCATAAAATGCATGGAGAAGTCATTTCGAATGACTGGTCCTCAGTGTTGTGAGAACGATGACTGGTTAAAATTTTTGGTGGTTTCTTGTTCAGTCCATAGGCCTACATCGTGTGGAAAACCGGTGAGCATGTGGCTCTATTAGTATAGGAGATACCTGAAAACATATCACACTTTTCATCATAGTGCTTTTACCAATGCATAAAATGCATGGAGAAGTCATTTCGAATGACTGGTCCTCAGTGTTGTGAGAACGATGACTGGTTAAAATTTTTGGTGGTTTCTTGTTCAGTCCATAGGCCTACATCATGTGGCAAACTGGTGAGCATGTGGCTCTATTAGTATAGGAGATACCTGAAAACATATCACACTTTTCATCATAGTGCTTTTACCAATGCATAAAATGCATGGAGAAGTCATTTCGAATGACTGGTCCTCAGTGTTGTGAGAACGATGACTGGTTAAAATTTTTGGTGGTTTCTTGTTCAGTCCATAGGCCTACATCATGTGGCAAACCGGTGAGCATGTGGCTCTATTAGTATAGGAGATACCTGAAAACATATCACACTTTTCATCATAGTGCTTTTACCAATGCATAAAATGCATGGAGAAGTCATTTCGAATGACTGGTCCTCAGTGTTGTGAGAACGATGACTGGTTAAAATTTTTGGTGGTTTCTTGTTCAGTCCATAGGCCTACATCATGTGGCAAACCGGTGAGCATGTGGCTCTATTAGTATAGGAGATACCTGAAAACATATCACACTTTTCATCATAGTGCTTTTACCAATGCATAAAATGCATGGAGAAGTCATTTCGAATGACTGGTCCTCAGTGTTGTGAGAACGATGACTGGTTAAAATTTTTGGTGGTTTCTTGTTCAGTCCATAGGCCTACATCATGTGGCAAACCGGTGAGCATGTGGCTCTATTAGTATAGGAGATACCTGAAAACATATCACACTTTTCATCATAGTGCTTTTACCAATGCATAAAATGCATGGAGAAGTCATTTCGAATGACTGGTCCTCAGTGTTGTGAGAACGATGACTGGTTAAAATTTTTGGTGGTTTCTTGTTCAGTCCATAGGCCTACATCATGTGGCAAACCGGTGAGCATGTGGCTCTATTAGTATAGGAGATACCTGAAAACATATCACACTTTTCATCATAGTGCTTTTACCAATGCATAAAATGCATGGAGAAGTCATTTCGAATGACTGGTCCTCAGTGTTGTGAGAACGATGACTGGTTAAAATTTTTGGTGGTTTCTTGTTCAGTCCATAGGCCTACATCATGTGGCAAACCGGTGAGCATGTGGCTCTATTAGTATAGGAGATACCTGAAAACATATCACACTTTTCATCATAGTGCTTTTACCAATGCATAAAATGCATGGAGAAGTCATTTCGAATGACTGGTCCTCAGTGTTGTGAGAACGATGACTGGTTAAAATTTTTGGTGGTTTCTTGTTCAGTCCATAGGCCTACATCATGTGGCAAACCGGTGAGCATGTGGCTCTATTAGTATAGGAGATACCTGAAAACATATCACACTTTTCATCATAGTGCTTTTACCAATGCATAAAATGCATGGAGAAGTCATTTCGAATGACTGGTCCTCAGTGTTGTGAGAACGATGACTGGTTAAAATTTTTGGTGGTTTCTTGTTCAGTCCATAGGCCTACATCATGTGGCAAACCGGTGAGCATGTGGCTCTATTAGTATAGGAGATACCTGAAAACATATCACACTTTTCATCATAGTGCTTTTACCAATGCATAAAATGCATGGAGAAGTCATTTCGAATGACTGGTCCTCAGTGTTGTGAGAACGATGACTGGTTAAAATTTTTGGTGGTTTCTTGTTCAGTCCATAGGCCTACATCATGTGGCAAACCGGTGAGCATGTGGCTCTATCAGTATAGGAGATACCTGAAAACATATCACACGTTTCATCATAGTGCTTTTACCAATGCATAAAATGCATGGATAAGTCATTTCGAATGACTGGTCCTCAGTGTTGTGAGAACGATGACTGGTTAAAATTTTTGGTGGTTTCTTGTTCAGTCCATAGGCCTACATCATGTGGCAAACCGGTGAGCATGTGGCTCTATTAGTATAGGAAATACCTGAAAACATATCACACTTTTCATCATAGTGCTTTTACCAATGCATAAAATGCATGGAGAAGTCATTTCGAATGACTGGTCCTCAGTGTTGTGAGAACGATGACTGGTTAAAATTTTTGGTGGTTTCTTGTTCAGTCCATAGGCCTACATCATGTGGCAAACCGGTGAGCATGTGGCTCTATTAGTATAGGAGATACCTGAAAACATATCACACTTTTCATCATAGTGCTTTTACCAATGCATAAAATGCATGGAGAAGTCATTTCGAATAACTGGTCCTCAGTGTTGTGAGAACGATGATTGGTTAAAATTTTTGGTGGTTTCTTGTTCAGTCCATAGGCCTACATCATGTGGCAAACCGGTGAGCATGTGGCTCTATTAGTATAGGAGATACCTGAAAACATATCACACTTTTCATCATAGTGCTTTTACCAATGCATAAAATGCATGGAGAAGTCATTTCGAATGACTGGTCCTCAGTGTTGTGAGAACGATGACTGGTTAAAATTTTTGGTGGTTTCTTGTTCAGTCCATAGGCCTACATCATGTGGCAAACCGGTGAGCATGTGGCTCTATTAGTATAGGAGATACCTGAAAACATATCACACTTTTCATCATAGTGCTTTTACCAATGCATAAAATGCATGGAGAAGTCATTTCGAATGACTGGTCCTCAGTGTTGTGAGAACGATGACTGGTTAAAATTTTTGGTGGTTTCTTGTTCAGTCCATAGGCCTACATCGTGTGGAAAACCGGTGAGCATGTGGCTCTATTAGTATAGGAGATACCTGAAAACATATCACACTTTTCATCATAGTGCTTTTACCAATGCATAAAATGCATGGAGAAGTCATTTCGAATGACTGGTCCTCAGTGTTGTGAGAACGATGACTGGTTAAAATTTTTGGTGGTTTCTTGTTCAGTCCATAGGCCTACATCATGTGGCAAACCGGTGAGCATGTGGCTCTATTAGTATAGGAGACACCTGAAAACATATCACACTTTTCATCATAGTGCTTTTACCAATGCATAAAATGCATGGAGAAGTCATTTCGAATGACTGGTCCTCAGTGTTGTGAGAACGATGACTGGTTAAAATTTTTGGTGGTTTCTTGTTCAGTCCATAGGCCCACATCATGTGGCAAACCGGTGAGCATGTGGCTCTATCAGTATAGGAGATACCTGAAAACATATCACACTTTTCATCATAGTGCTTTTACCAATGCATAAAATGCATGGAGAAGTCATTTCGAATGACTGGTCCTCAGTGTTGTGAGAATGATGACTGGTTAAAATTTTTGGTGGTTTCTTGTTCAGTCCATAGGCCTACATCATGTGGCAAACCGGTGAGCATGTGGCTCTATTAGTATAGGAGATACCTGAAAACATATCACACTTTTCATCATAGTGCTTTTACCAATGCATAAAATGCATGGAGAAGTCATTTCGAATGACTGGTCCTCAGTGTTGTGAGAACGATGACTGGTTAAAATTTTTGGTGGTTTCTTGTTCAGTCCATAGGCCTACATCATGTGGCAAACCGGTGAGCATGTGGCTCTATTAGTATAGGAGATACCTGAAAACATATCACACTTTTCATCATAGTGCTTTTACCAATGCATAAAATGCATGGAGAAGTCATTTCGAATGACTGGTCCTCAGTGTTGTGAGAACGATGACTGGTTAAAATTTTTGGTGGTTTCTTGTTCAGTCCATAGGCCTACATCATGTGGCAAACCGGTGAGCATGTGGCTCTATTAGTATAGGAAATACCTGAAAACATATCACACTTTTCATCATAGTGCTTTTACCAATGCATAAAATGCATGGAGAAGTCATTTCGAATGACTGGTCCTCAGTGTTGTGAGAACGATGACTGGTTAAAATTTTTGGTGGTTTCTTGTTCAGTCCATAGGCCTACATCATGTGGCAAACCGGTGAGCATGTGGCTCTATTAGTATAGGAGATACCTGAAAATATATCACACTTTTCATCATAGTGCTTTTACCAATGCATAAAATGCATGGAGAAGTCATTTCGAATGACTGGTCCTCAGTGTTGTGAGAACGATGACTGGTTAAAATTTTTGGTGGTTTCTTGTTCAGTCCATAGGCCTACATCATGTGGCAAACCGGTGAGCATGTGGCTCTATTAGTATAGGAGATACCTGAAAACATATCACACTTTTCATCATAGTGCTTTTACCAATGCATAAAATGCATGGAGAAGTCATTTCGAATGACTGGTCCTCAGTGTTGTGAGAACGATGACTGGTTAAAATTTTTGGTGGTTTCTTGTTCAGTCCATAGGCCTACATCATGTGGCAAACCGGTGAGCATGTGGCTCTATTAGTATAGGAGATACCTGAAAACATATCACACTTTTCATCATAGTGCTTTTACCAATGCATAAAATGCATGGAGAAGTCATTTCGAATGACTGGTCCTCAGTGTTGTGAGAACGATGACTGGTTAAAATTTTTGGTGGTTTCTTGTTCAGTCCATAGGCCTACATCATGTGGCAAACCGGTGAGCATTTGGCTCTATTAGTATAGGAGATACCTGAAAACATATCACACTTTTCATCATAGTGCTTTTACCAATGCATAAAATGCATGGAGAAGTCATTTCGAATGACTGGTCCTCAGTGTTGTGAGAATGATGACTGGTTAAAATTTTTGGTGATTTCTTGTTCAGTCCATAGGTCTACATCATGTGGCAAACCGGTGAGCATGTGGCTCTATTAGTATAGGAGATACCTGAAAACATATCACACTTTTCAATCATAGTGCTTTTACCAATGCATAAAATGCATGAAGAAGTCATTTCGAATGACTGGTCCTCAGTGTTGTGAGAACGATGACTGGTTAAAATTTTTGGTGGTTTCTTGTTCAGTCCATAGGCCTACATCATGTGGCAAACCGGTGAGCATGTGGCTCTATAAGTATAGGAGATACCTGAAAACATATCACACTTTTCATCATAGTGCTTTTACCAATGCATAAAATGCATGGAGAAGTCATTTCGAATGACTGGTCCTCAGTGTTGTGAGAACGATGACTGGTTAAAATTTTTGGTGGTTTCTTGTTCAGTCCATAGGCTTACATCATGTGGCAAACCGGTGAGCATGTGGCTCTATTAGCATAGGAGATACCTGAAAACATATCACACTTTTCATCATAGTGCTTTTACCAATGCATAAAATGCATGGAGAAGTCATTTCGAATGACTGGTCCTCAGTGTTGTGAGAACGATGACTGGTTAAAATTTTTGGTGGTTTCTTGTTCAGTCCATAGGCCTACATCATGTGGCAAACCGGTGAGCATGTGGCTCTATTAGTATAGGAGATACCTGAAAACATATCACACTTTTCATCATAGTGCTTTTACCAATGCATAAAATGCATGGAGAAGTCATTTCGAATGACTGGTCCTCAGTGTTGTGAGAACGATGACTGGTTAAAATTTTTGGTGGTTTCTTGTTCAGTCCATAGGCCTACATCATGTGGCAAACCGATGAGCATGTGGCTCTATTAGTATAGGAGATACCTGAAAACATATCACACTTTTCATCATAGTGCTTTTACCAATGCATAAAATGCATGGAGAAGTCATTTCGAATGACTGGTCCTCAGTGTTGTGAGAACGATGACTGGTTAAAATTTTTGGTGGTTTCTTGTTCAGTCCATAGGCCTACATCATGTGGCAAACCGGTGAGCATGTGGCTCTATTAGTATAGGAGATACCTGAAAACATATCACACTTTTCATCATAGTGCTTTTACCAATGCATAAAATGCATGGAGAAGTCATTTCGAATGACTGGTCCTCAGTGTTGTGAGAACGATGACTGGTTAAAATTTTTGGTGGTTTCTTGTTCAGTCCATAGGCCTACATCATGTGGCAAACCGGTGAGCATGTGGCTCTATTAGTATAGGAGATACCTGAAAACATATCACACTTTTCATCATAGTGCTTTTACCAATGCATAAAATGCATGGAGAAGTCATTTCGAATGACTGGTCCTCAGTGTTGTGAGAACGATGACTGGTTAAAATTTTTGGTGGTTTCTTGTTCAGTCCATAGGCCTACATCATGTGGCAAACCGGTGAGCATGTGGCTCTATCAGTATAGGAGATACCTGAAAACATATCACACGTTTCATCATAGTGCTTTTACCAATGCATAAAATGCATGGAGAAGTCATTTCGAATGACTGGTCCTCAGTGTTGTGAGAACGATGACTGGTTAAAATTTTTGGTGGTTTCTTGTTCAGTCCATAGGCCTACATCATGTGGCAAACCGGTGAGCATGTGGCTCTATTAGTGTAGGAGATACCTGAAAACATATCACTCTTTTCATCATAGTGCTTTTACCAATGCATAAAATGCATGGAGAAGTCATTTTGAATGACTGGTCCTCAGTGTTGTGAGAACGATGACTGGTTAAAATTTTTGGTGGTTTCTTGTTCAGTCCATAGGCCTACATCATGTGGCAAACCGGTGAGCATGTGGCTCTATTAGTATAGGAGATACCTGAAAACATATCACACTTTTCATCATAGTGCTTTTACCGATGCATAAAATGCATGGAGAAGTCATTTCGAATGACTGGTCCTCAGTGTTGTGAGAACGATGACTGGTTAAAATTTTTGGTGGTTTCTTGTTCAGTCCATAGGCCTACATCATGTGGCAAACCGGTGAGCATGTGGCTCTATTAGTATAGGAGATACCTGAAAACATATCACACTTTTCATCATAGTGCTTTTACCAATGCATAAAATGCATGGAGAAGTCATTTCGAATGACTGGTCCTCAGTGTTGTGAGAACGATGACTGGTTAAAATTTTTGGTGGTTTCTTGTTCAGTCCATAGGCCTACATCGTGTGGCAAACCGGTGAGCATGTGGCTCTATTAGTATAGGAGATACCTGAAAACATATCACACTTTTCATCATAGTGCTTTTACCAATGCATAAAATGCATGGAGAAGTCATTTCGAATGACTGGTCCTCAGTGTTGTGAGAACGATGACTGGTTAAAATTTTTGGTGGTTTCTTGTTCAGTCCATAGGCCTACATCATGTGGCAAATCGGTGAGCATGTGGCTCTATTAGTATAGGAGATACCTGAAAACATATCACACTTTTCATCATAGTGCTTTTACCAATGCATAAAATGCATGGAGAAGTCATTTCGAATGACTGGTCCTCAGTGTTGTGAGAACGATGACTGGTTAAAATTTTTGGTGGTTTCTTGTTCAGTCCATAGGCCTACATCATGTGGCAAACCGGTGAGCATGTGGCTCTATTAGTATAGGAGATACCTGAAAACATATCACACTTTTCATCATAGTGCTTTTACCAATGCATAAAATGCATGGAGAAGTCATTTCGAATGACTGGTCCTCAGTGTTGTGAGAACGATGACTGGTTAAAATTTTTGGTGGTTTCTTGTTCAGTCCATAGGCCTACATCATGTGGCAAACCGGTGAGCATGTGGCTCTATTAGTATAGGAGATACCTGAAAACATATCACACTTTTCATCATAGTGCTTTTACCAATGCATAAAATGCATGGAGAAGTCATTTCGAATGACTGGTCCTCAGTGTTGTGAGAACGATGACTGGTTAAAATTTTTGGTGGTTTCTTGTTCAGTCCATAGGCCTACATCATGTGGCAAACCGGTGAGCATGTGGCTCTATTAGTATAGGAGATACCTGAAAACATATCACACTTTTCATCATAGTGCTTTTACCAATGCATAAAATGCATGGAGAAGTCATTTCGAATGACTGGTCCTCAGTGTTGTGAGAACGATGACTGGTTAAAATTTTTGGTGGTTTCTTGTTCAGTCCATAGGCCTACATCATGTGGCAAATCGGTGAGCATGTGGCTCTATTAGTATAGGAGATACCTGAAAACATATCACACTTTTCATCATAGTGCTTTTACCAATGCATAAAATGCATGGAGAAGTCATTTCGAATGACTGGTCCTCAGTGTTGTGAGAACGATGACTGGTTAAAATTTTTGGTGGTTTCTTGTTCAGTCCATAGGCCTACATCATGTGGCAAACCGGTGAGCATGTGGCTCTATTAGTATAGGAGATACCTGAAAACATATCACACTTTTCATCATAGTGCTTTTACCAATGCATAAAATGCATGGAGAAGTCATTTCGAATGACTGGTCCTCAGTGTTGTGAGAACGATGACTGGTTAAAATTTTTGGTGGTTTCTTGTTCAGTCCATAGGCTTACATCATGTGGCAAACCGGTGAGCATGTGGCTCTATTAGTATAGGAGATACCTGAAAACATATCACACTTTTCATCATAGTGCTTTTACCAATGCATAAAATGCATGGAGAAGTCATTTCGAATGACTGGTCCTCAGTGTTGTGAGAACGATGACTGGTTAAAATTTTTGGTGGTTTCTTGTTCAGTCCATAGGCCTACATCATGTGGCAAACCGGTGAGCATGTGGCTCTATTAGTATAGGAGATACCTGAAAACATATCACACTTTTCATCATAGTGCTTTTACCAATGCATAAAATGCATGGAGAAGTCATTTCGAATGACTGGTCCTCAGTGTTGTGAGAACGATGACTGGTTAAAATTTTTGGTGGTTTCTTGTTCAGTCCATAGGCCTACATCATGTGGCAAACCGGTGAGCATGTGGCTCTATTAGTATAGGAGATACCTGAAAACATATCACACTTTTCATCATAGTGCTTTTACCAATGCATAAAATGCATGGAGAAGTCATTTCGAATGACTGGTCCTCAGTGTTGTGAGAACGATGACTGGTTAAAATTTTTGGTGGTTTCTTGTTCAGTCCATAGGCCTACATCATGTGGCAAACCGGTGAGCATGTGGCTCTATTAGTATAGGAGATACCTGAAAACATATCACACTTTTCATCATAGTGCTTTTACCAATGCATAAAATGCATGGAGAAGTCATTTCGAATGACTGGTCCTCAGTGTTGTGAGAACGATGACTGGTTAAAATTTTTGGTGGTTTCTTGTTCAGTCCATAGGCCTACATCATGTGGCAAACCGGTGAGCATGTGGCTCTATTAGTATAGGAGATACCTGAAAACATATCACACTTTTCATCATAGTGCTTTTACCAATGCATAAAATGCATGGAGAAGTCATTTCGAATGACTGGTCCTCAGTGTTGTGAGAACGATGACTGGTTAAAATTTTTGGTGGTTTCTTGTTCAGTCCATAGGCCTACATCATGTGGCAAACCGGTGAGCATGTGGCTCTATCAGTATAGGAGATACCTGAAAACATATCACACGTTTCATCATAGTGCTTTTACCAATGCATAAAATGCATGGAGAAGTCATTTCGAATGACTGGTCCTCAGTGTTGTGAGAACGATGACTGGTTAAAATTTTTGGTGGTTTCTTGTTCAGTCCATAGGCCTACATCATGTGGCAAACCGGTGAGCATGTGGCTCTATTAGTATAGGAGATACCTGAAAACATATCACACTTTTCATCATAGTGCTTTTACCAATGCATAAAATGCATGGAGAAGTCATTTCGAATGACTGGTCCTCAGTGTTGTGAGAACGATGACTGGTTAAAATTTTTGGTGGTTTCTTGTTCAGTCCATAGGCCTACAGCATGTGGCAAACCGGTGAGCATGTGGCTCTATTAGTATAGGAGATACCTGAAAACATATCACACTTTTCATCATAGTGCTTTTACCAATGCATAAAATGCATGGAGAAGTCATTTCGAATGACTGGTCCTCAGTGTTGTGAGAACGATGACTGGTTAAAATTTTTGGTGGTTTCTTGTTCAGTCCATAGGCCTACATCATGTGGCAAACCGGTGAGCATGTGGCTCTATTAGTATAGGAGATACCTGAAAACATATCACACTTTTCATCATAGTGCTTTTACCAATGCATAAAATGCATGGAGAAGTCATTTCGAATGACTGGTCCTCAGTGTTGTGAGAACGATGACTGGTTAAAATTTTTGGTGGTTTCTTGTTCAGTCCATAGGCCTACATCGTGTGGCAAACCGGTGAGCATGTGGCTCTATTAGTATAGGAGATACCTGAAAACATATCACACTTTTCATCATAGTGCTTTTACCAATGCATAAAATGCATGGAGAAGTCATTTCGAATGACTGGTCCTCAGTGTTGTGAGAACGATGACTGGTTAAAATTTTTGGTGGTTTCTTGTTCAGTCCATAGGCCTACATCATGTGGCAAACCGGTGAGCATGTGGCTCTATTAGTATAGGAGATACCTGAAAACATATCACACTTTTCATCATAGTGCTTTTACCAATGCATAAAATGCATGGAGAAGTCATTTCGAATGACTGGTCCTCAGTGTTGTGAGAACGATGACTGGTTAAAATTTTTGGTGGTTTCTTGTTCAGTCCATAGGCCTAGATCATGTGGCAAACCGGTGAGCATGTGGCTCTATCGGTATAGGAGATACCTGAAAACATATCACACTTTTCATCATAGTGCTTTTACCAATGCATAAAATGCATGGAGAAGTCATTTCGAATGACTGGTCCTCAGTGTTGTGAGAACGATGACTGGTTAAAATTTTTGGTGGTTTCTTGTTCAGTCCATAGGCCTACATCATGTGGCAAACCGGTGAGCATGTGGCTCTATTAGTATAGGAAATACCTGAAAACATATCACACTTTTCATCATAGTGCTTTTACCAATGCATAAAATGCATGGAGAAGTCATTTCGAATGACTGGTCCTCAGTGTTGTGAGAACGATGACTGGTTAAAATTTTTGGTGGTTTCTTGTTCAGTCCATAGGCCTACATCATGTGGCAAACCGGTGAGCATGTGGCTCTGCTAGTATAGGAGATACCTGAAAACATATCACACTTTTCATCATAGTGCTTTTACCAATGCATAAAATGCATGGAGAAGTCATTTCGAATGACTGGTCCTCAGTGTTGTGAGAACGATGACTGGTTAAAATATTTGGTGGTTTCTTGTTCAGTCCATAGGCCTACATCATGTGGCAAACCGGTGAGCATGTGGCTCTATTAGTATAGGAGATACCTGAAAACATATCACACTTTTCATCATAGTGCTTTTACCAATGCATAAAATGCATGGAGAAGTCATTTCGAATGACTGGTCCTCAGTGTTGTGAGAACGATGACTGGTTAAAATTTTTGGTGGTTTCTTGTTCAGTCCATAGGCCTACATCATGTGGCAAACCGGTGAGCATGTGGCTCTATTAGTATAGGAGATACCTGAAAACATATCACACTTTTCATCATAGTGCTTTTACCAATGCATAAAATGCATGGAGAAGTCATTTCAAATGACTGGTCCTCAGTGTTGTGAGAACGATGACTGGTTAAAATTTTTGGTGGTTTCTTGTTCAGTCCATAGGCCTACATCATGTGGCAAACCGGTGAGCATGTGGCTCTATTAGTATAGGAGATACCTGAAAACATATCACACTTTTCATCATAGTGCTTTTACCAATGCATAAAATGCATGGAGAAGTCATTTCGAATGACTGGTCCTCAGTGTTGTGAGAACGATGACTGGTTAAAATTTTTGGTGGTTTCTTGTTCAGTCCATAGGCCTACATCATGTGGCAAACCGGTGAGCATGTGGCTCTGCTAGTATAGGAGATACCTGAAAACATATCACACTTTTCATCATAGTGCTTTTACCAATGCATAAAATGCATGGAGAAGTCATTTCGAATGACTGGTCCTCAGTGTTGTGAGAACGATGACTGGTTAAAATTTTTGGTGGTTTCTTGTTCAGTCCATAGGCCTACATCATGTGGCAAACCGGTGAGCATGTGGCTCTATTAGTATAGGAGATACCTGAAAACATATCACACTTTTCATCATAGTGCTTTTACCAATGCATAAAATGCATGGAGAAGTCATTTCGAATGACTGGTCCTCAGTGTTGTGAGAACGATGACTGGTTAAAATTTTTGGTGGTTTCTTGTTCAGTCCATAGGCCTACATCATGTGGCAAACCGGTGAGCATGTGGCTCTATTAGTATAGGAGATACCTGAAAACATATCACACTTTTCATCATAGTGCTTTTACCAATGCATAAAATGCATGGAGAAGTCATTTCGAATGACTGGTCCTCAGTGTTGTGAGAACGATGACTGGTTAAAATTTTTGGTGGTTTCTTGTTCAGTCCATAGGCCTACATCATGTGGCAAACCGGTGAGCATGTGGCTCTATTAGTATAGGAGATACCTGAAAACATATCACACTTTTCATCATAGTGCTTTTACCAATGCATAAAATGCATGGAGAAGTCATTTCGAATGACTGGTCCTCAGTGTTGTGAGAACGATGACTGGTTAAAATTTTTGGTGGTTTCTTGTTCAGTCCATAGGCCTACATCATGTGGCAAACCGGTGAGCATGTGGCTCTATCAGTATAGGAGATACCTGAAAACATATCACACGTTTCATCATAGTGCTTTTACCAATGCATAAAATGCATGGAGAAGTCATTTCGAATGACTGGTCCTCAGTGTTGTGAGAACGATGACTGGTTAAAATTTTTGGTGGTTTCTTGTTCAGTCCATAGGCCTACATCATGTGGCAAACCGGTGAGCATGTGGCTCTATTAGTATAGGAGATACCTGAAAACATATCACACTTTTCATCATAGTGCTTTTACCAATGCATAAAATGCATGGAGAAGTCATTTCGAATGACTGGTCCTCAGTGTTGTGAGAACGATGACTGGTTAAAATTTTTGGTGGTTTCTTGTTCAGTCCATAGGCCTACATCATGTGGCAAACCGGTGAGCATGTGGCTCTATTAGTATAGGAGATACCTGAAAACATATCACACTTTTCATCATAGTGCTTTTACCAATGCATAAAATGCATGGAGAAGTCATTTCGAATGACTGGTCCTCAGTGTTGTGAGAACGATGACTGGTTAAAATTTTTGGTGGTTTCTTGTTCAGTCCATAGGCCTACATCGTGTGGCAAACCGGTGAGCATGTGGCTCTATTAGTATAGGAGATACCTGAAAACATATCACACTTTTCATCATAGTGCTTTTACCAATGCATAAAATGCATGGAGAAGTCATTTCGAATGACTGGTCCTCAGTGTTGTGAGAACGATGACTGGTTAAAATTTTTGGTGGTTTCTTGTTCAGTCCATAGGCCTACATCATGTGGCAAACCGGTGAGCATGTGGCTCTATCAGTATAGGAGATACCTGAAAACATATCACACTTTTCATCATAGTGCTTTTACCAATGCATTAAATGCATGGAGAAGTCATTTCGAATGACTGGTCCTCAGTGTTGTGAGAACGATGACTGGTTAAAATTTTTGGTGGTTTCTTGTTCAGTCCATAGGCCTACATCATGTGGCAAACTGGTGAGCATGTGGCTCTATTAGTATAGGAGATACCTGAAAACATATCACACTTTTCATCATAGTGCTTTTACCAATGCATAAAATGCATGGAGAAGTCATTTCGAATGACTGGTCCTCAGTGTTGTGAGAACGATGACTGGTTAAAATTTTTGGTGGTTTCTTGTTCAGTCCATAGGCCTACATCATGTGGCAAACCGGTGAGCATGTGGCTCTATTAGTATAGGAGATACCTGAAAACATATCACACTTTTCATCATAGTGCTTTTACCAATGCATAAAATGCATGGAGAAGTCATTTCGAATGACTGGTCCTCAGTGTTGTGAGAACGATGACTGGTTAAAATTTTTGGTGGTTTCTTGTTCAGTCCATAGGCCTACATCATGTGGCAAATCGGTGAGCATGTGGCTCTATTAGTATAGGAGATACCTGAAAACATATCACACTTTTCATCATAGTGCTTTTACCAATGCATAAAATGCATGGAGAAGTCATTTCGAATGACTGGTCCTCAGTGTTGTGAGAACGATGACTGGTTAAAATTTTTGGTGGTTTCTTGTTCAGTCCATAGGCCTACATCATGTGGCAAACCGGTGAGCATGTGGCTCTATTAGTATAGGAGATACCTGAAAACATATCACACTTTTCATCATAGTGCTTTTACCAATGCATAAAATGCATGGAGAAGTCATTTCGAATGACTGGTCCTCAGTGTTGTGAGAACGATGACTGGTTAAAATTTTTGGTGGTTTCTTGTTCAGTCCATAGGCCTACATCATGTGGCAAACCGGTGAGCATGTGGCTCTATTAGTATAGGAGATACCTGAAAACATATCACACTTTTCATCATAGTGCTTTTACCAATGCATAAAATGCATGGAGAAGTCATTTCGAATGACTGGTCCTCAGTGTTGTGAGAACGATGACTGGTTAAAATTTTTGGTGGTTTCTTGTTCAGTCCATAGGCCTACATCATGTGGCAAACCGGTGAGCATGTGGCTCTATCAGTATAGGAGATACCTGAAAACATATCACACGTTTCATCATAGTGCTTTTACCAATGCATAAAATGCATGGAGAAGTCATTTCGAATGACTGGTCCTCAGTGTTGTGAGAACGATGACTGGTTAAAATTTTTGGTGGTTTCTTGTTCAGTCCATAGGCCTACATCATGTGGCAAACCGGTGAGCATGTGGCTCTATTAGTATAGGAGATACCTGAAAACATATCACACTTTTCATCATAGTGCTTTTACCAATGCATAAAATGCATGGAGAAGTCATTTCGAATGACTGGTCCTCAGTGTTGTGAGAACGATGACTGGTTAAAATTTTTGGTGGTTTCTTGTTCAGTCCATAGGCCTACATCATGTGGCAAACCGGTGAGCATGTGGCTCTATTAGTATAGGAGATACCTGAAAACATATCACACTTTTCATCATAGTGCTTTTACCAATGCATAAAATGCATGGAGAAGTCATTTCGAATGACTGGTCCTCAGTGTTGTGAGAACGATGACTGGTTAAAATTTTTGGTGGTTTCTTGTTCAGTCCATAGGCCTACATCATGTGGCAAACCGGTGAGCATGTGGCTCTATTAGTATAGGAGATACCTGAAAACATATCACACTTTTCATCATAGTGCTTTTACCAATGCATAAAATGCATGGAGAAGTCATTTCGAATGACTGGTCCTCAGTGTTGTGAGAACGATGACTGGTTAAAATTTTTGGTGGTTTCTTGTTCAGTCCATAGGCCTACATCGTGTGGCAAACCGGTGAGCATGTGGCTCTATTAGTATAGGAGATACCTGGAAACATATCACACTTTTCATCATAGTGCTTTTACCAATGCATAAAATGCATGGAGAAGTCATTTCGAATGACTGGTCCTCAGTGTTGTGAGAACGATGACTGGTTAAAATTTTTGGTGGTTTCTTGTTCAGTCCATAGGCCTACATCATGTGGCAAACCGGTGAGCATGTGGCTCTATTAGTATAGGAGATACCTGAAAACATATCACACTTTTCATCATAGTGCTTTTACCAATGCATAAAATGCATGGAGAAGTCATTTCGAATGACTGGTCCTCAGTGTTGTGAGAACGATGACTGGTTAAAATTTTTGGTGGTTTCTTGTTCAGTCCATAGGCCTAGATCATGTGGCAAACCGGTGAGCATGTGGCTCTATCGGTATAGGAGATACCTGAAAACATATCACACTTTTCATCATAGTGCTTTTACCAATGCATAAAATGCATGGAGAAGTCATTTCGAATGACTGGTCCTCAGTGTTGTGAGAACGATGACTGGTTAAAATTTTTGGTGGTTTCTTGTTCAGTCCATAGGCCTACATCATGTGGCAAACCGGTGAGCATGTGGCTCTATTAGTATAGGAAATACCTGAAAACATATCACACTTTTCATCATAGTGCTTTTACCAATGCATAAAATGCATGGAGAAGTCATTTCGAATGACTGGTCCTCAGTGTTGTGAGAACGATGACTGGTTAAAATTTTTGGTGGTTTCTTGTTCAGTCCATAGGCCTACATCATGTGGCAAACCGGTGAGCATGTGGCTCTGCTAGTATAGGAAATACCTGAAAACATATCACACTTTTCATCATAGTGCTTTTACCAATGCATAAAATGCATGGAGAAGTCATTTCGAATGACTGGTCCTCAGTGTTGTGAGAACGATGACTGGTTAAAATTTTTGGTGGTTTCTTGTTCAGTCCATAGGCCTACATCATGTGGCAAACCGGTGAGCATGTGGCTCTATTAGTATAGGAGATACCTGAAAACATATCACACTTTTCATCATAGTGCTTTTACCAATGCATAAAATGCATGGAGAAGTCATTTCGAATGACTGGTCCTCAGTGTTGTGAGAACGATGACTGGTTAAAATTTTTGGTGGTTTCTTGTTCAGTCCATAGGCCTACATCATGTGGCAAACCGGTGAGCATGTGGCTCTATTAGTATAGGAGATACCTGAAAACATATCACACTTTTCATCATAGTGCTTTTACCAATGCATAAAATGCATGGAGAAGTCATTTCAAATGACTGGTCCTCAGTGTTGTGAGAACGATGACTGGTTAAAATTTTTGGTGGTTTCTTGTTCAGTCCATAGGCCTACATCATGTGGCAAACCGGTGAGCATGTGGCTCTATTAGTATAGGAGATACCTGAAAACATATCACACTTTTCATCATAGTGCTTTTACCAATGCATAAAATGCATGGAGAAGTCATTTCGAATGACTGGTCCTCAGTGTTGTGAGAACGATGACTGGTTAAAATTTTTGGTGGTTTCTTGTTCAGTCCATAGGCCTACATCATGTGGCAAACCGGTGAGCATGTGGCTCTATTAGTATAGGAGATACCTGAAAACATATCACACTTTTCATCATAGTGCTTTTACCAATGCATAAAATGCATGGAGAAGTCATTTCGAATGACTGGTCCTCAGTGTTGTGAGAACGATGACTGGTTAAAATTTTTGGTGGTTTCTTGTTCAGTCCATAGGCCTACATCATGTGGCAAACCGGTGAGCATGTGGCTCTATTAGTATAGGAGATACCTGAAAACATATCACACTTTTCATCATAGTGCTTTTACCAATGCATAAAATGCATGGAGAAGTCATTTGGAATGACTGGTCCTCAGTGTTGTGAGAACGATGACTGGTTAAAATTTTTGGTGGTTTCTTGTTCAGTCCATAGGCCTACATCATGTGGCAAACCGGTGAGCATGTGGCTCTATTAGTATAGGAGATACCTGAAAACATATCACACTTTTCATCATAGCGCTTTTACCAATGCATAAAATGCATGGAGAAGTCATTTCGAATGACTGGTCCTCAGTGTTGTGAGAACGATGACTGGTTAAAATTTTTGGTGGTTTCTTGTTCAGTCCATAGGCCTACATCATGTGGCAAACCAGTGAGCATGTGGCTCTATTAGTATAGGAGATACCTGAAAACATATCACACTTTTCATCATAGTGCTTTTACCAATGCATAAAATGCATGGAGAAGTCATTTCGAATTACTGGTCCTCAGTGTTGTGAGAACGATGACTGGTTAAAATTTTTGGTGGTTTCTTGTTCAGTCCATAGGCCTACATCATGTGGCAAACCGGTGAGCATGTGGCTCTATTAGTATAGGAGATACCTGAAAACATATCACACTTTTCATCATAGTGCTTTTACCAATGCATAAAATGCATGGAGAAGTCATTTCGAATGACTGGTCCTCAGTGTTGTGAGAACGATGACTGGTTAAAATTTTTGGTGGTTTCTTGTTCAGTCCATAGGCCTACATCATGTGGCAAACCGGTGAGCATGTGGCTCTATTAGTATAGGAGATACCTGAAAACATATCACACTTTTCATCATAGTGCTTTTACCAATGCATAAAATGCATGGAGAAGTCATTTCGAATGACTGGTCCTCAGTGTTGTGAGAACGATGACTGGTTAAAATTTTTGGTGGTTTCTTGTTCAGTCCATAGGCCTACATCATGTGGCAAACCGGTGAGCATGTGGCTCTATTAGTATAGGAGATACCTGAAAACATATCACACTTTTCATCATAGTGCTTTTACCAATGCATAAAATGCATGGAGAAGTCATTTCGAATGACTGGTCCTCAGTGTTGTGAGAACGATGACTGGTTAAAATTTTTGGTGGTTTCTTGTTCAGTCCATAGGCCTACATCATGTGGCAAACCGGTGAGCATGTGGCTCTATTAGTATAGGAGATACCTGAAAACATATCACACTTTTCATCATAGTGCTTTTACCAATGCATAAAATGCATGGAGAAGTCATTTCGAATGACTGGTCCTCAGTGTTGTGAGAACGATGACTGGTTAAAATTTTTGGTGGTTTCTTGTTCAGTCCATAGGCCTACATCATGTGGCAAACCGGTGAGCATGTGGCTCTATTAGTATAGGAGATACCTGAAAACATATCACACTTTTCATCATAGTGCTTTTACCAATGCATAAAATGCATGGAGAAGTCATTTCGAATGACTGGTCCTCAGTGTTGTGAGAACGATGACTGGTTAAAATTTTTGGTGGTTTCTTGTTCAGTCCATAGGCCTACATCATGTGGCAAACCGGTGAGCATGTGGCTCTATCAGTATAGGAGATACCTGAAAACATATCACACGTTTCATCATAGTGCTTTTACCAATGCATAAAATGCATGGAGAAGTCATTTCGAATGACTGGTCCTCAGTGTTGTGAGAACGATGACTGGTTAAAATTTTTGGTGGTTTCTTGTTCAGTCCATAGGCCTACATCATGTGGCAAACCGGTGAGCATGTGGCTCTATTAGTATAGGAGATACCTGAAAACATATCACACTTTTCATCATAGTGCTTTTACCAATGCATAAAATGCATGGAGAAGTCATTTCGAATGACTGGTCCTCAGTGTTGTGAGAACGATGACTGGTTAAAATTTTTGGTGGTTTCTTGTTCAGTCCATAGGCCTACAGCATGTGGCAAACCGGTGAGCATGTGGCTCTATTAGTATAGGAGATACCTGAAAACATATCACACTTTTCATCATAGTGCTTTTACCAATGCATAAAATGCATGGAGAAGTCATTTCGAATGACTGGTCCTCAGTGTTGTGAGAACGATGACTGGTTAAAATTTTTGGTGGTTTCTTGTTCAGTCCATAGGCCTACATCATGTGGCAAACCGGTGAGCATGTGGCTCTATTAGTATAGGAGATACCTGAAAACATATCACACTTTTCATCATAGTGCTTTTACCAATGCATAAAATGCATGGAGAAGTCATTTCGAATGACTGGTCCTCAGTGTTGTGAGAACGATGACTGGTTAAAATTTTTGGTGGTTTCTTGTTCAGTCCATAGGCCTACATCGTGTGGCAAACCGGTGAGCATGTGGCTCTATTAGTATAGGAGATACCTGAAAACATATCACACTTTTCATCATAGTGCTTTTACCAATGCATAAAATGCATGGAGAAGTCATTTCGAATGACTGGTCCTCAGTGTTGTGAGAACGATGACTGGTTAAAATTTTTGGTGGTTTCTTGTTCAGTCCATAGGCCTACATCATGTGGCAAACCGGTGAGCATGTGGCTCTATTAGTATAGGAGATACCTGAAAACATATCACACTTTTCATCATAGTGCTTTTACCAATGCATAAAATGCATGGAGAAGTCATTTCGAATGACTGGTCCTCAGTGTTGTGAGAACGATGACTGGTTAAAATTTTTGGTGGTTTCTTGTTCAGTCCATAGGCCTAGATCATGTGGCAAACCGGTGAGCATGTGGCTCTATCGGTATAGGAGATACCTGAAAACATATCACACTTTTCATCATAGTGCTTTTACCAATGCATAAAATGCATGGAGAAGTCATTTCGAATGACTGGTCCTCAGTGTTGTGAGAACGATGACTGGTTAAAATTTTTGGTGGTTTCTTGTTCAGTCCATAGGCCTACATCATGTGGCAAACCGGTGAGCATGTGGCTCTATTAGTATAGGAAATACCTGAAAACATATCACACTTTTCATCATAGTGCTTTTACCAATGCATAAAATGCATGGAGAAGTCATTTCGAATGACTGGTCCTCAGTGTTGTGAGAACGATGACTGGTTAAAATTTTTGGTGGTTTCTTGTTCAGTCCATAGGCCTACATCATGTGGCAAACCGGTGAGCATGTGGCTCTGCTAGTATAGGAGATACCTGAAAACATATCACACTTTTCATCATAGTGCTTTTACCAATGCATAAAATGCATGGAGAAGTCATTTCGAATGACTGGTCCTCAGTGTTGTGAGAACGATGACTGGTTAAAATATTTGGTGGTTTCTTGTTCAGTCCATAGGCCTACATCATGTGGCAAACCGGTGAGCATGTGGCTCTATTAGTATAGGAGATACCTGAAAACATATCACACTTTTCATCATAGTGCTTTTACCAATGCATAAAATGCATGGAGAAGTCATTTCGAATGACTGGTCCTCAGTGTTGTGAGAACGATGACTGGTTAAAATTTTTGGTGGTTTCTTGTTCAGTCCATAGGCCTACATCATGTGGCAAACCGGTGAGCATGTGGCTCTATTAGTATAGGAGATACCTGAAAACATATCACACTTTTCATCATAGTGCTTTTACCAATGCATAAAATGCATGGAGAAGTCATTTCAAATGACTGGTCCTCAGTGTTGTGAGAACGATGACTGGTTAAAATTTTTGGTGGTTTCTTGTTCAGTCCATAGGCCTACATCATGTGGCAAACCGGTGAGCATGTGGCTCTATTAGTATAGGAGATACCTGAAAACATATCACACTTTTCATCATAGTGCTTTTACCAATGCATAAAATGCATGGAGAAGTCATTTCGAATGACTGGTCCTCAGTGTTGTGAGAACGATGACTGGTTAAAATTTTTGGTGGTTTCTTGTTCAGTCCATAGGCCTACATCATGTGGCAAACCGGTGAGCATGTGGCTCTGCTAGTATAGGAGATACCTGAAAACATATCACACTTTTCATCATAGTGCTTTTACCAATGCATAAAATGCATGGAGAAGTCATTTCGAATGACTGGTCCTCAGTGTTGTGAGAACGATGACTGGTTAAAATTTTTGGTGGTTTCTTGTTCAGTCCATAGGCCTACATCATGTGGCAAACCGGTGAGCATGTGGCTCTATTAGTATAGGAGATACCTGAAAACATATCACACTTTTCATCATAGTGCTTTTACCAATGCATAAAATGCATGGAGAAGTCATTTCGAATGACTGGTCCTCAGTGTTGTGAGAACGATGACTGGTTAAAATTTTTGGTGGTTTCTTGTTCAGTCCATAGGCCTACATCATGTGGCAAACCGGTGAGCATGTGGCTCTATTAGTATAGGAGATACCTGAAAACATATCACACTTTTCATCATAGTGCTTTTACCAATGCATAAAATGCATGGAGAAGTCATTTCGAATGACTGGTCCTCAGTGTTGTGAGAACGATGACTGGTTAAAATTTTTGGTGGTTTCTTGTTCAGTCCATAGGCCTACATCATGTGGCAAACCGGTGAGCATGTGGCTCTATTAGTATAGGAGATACCTGAAAACATATCACACTTTTCATCATAGTGCTTTTACCAATGCATAAAATGCATGGAGAAGTCATTTCGAATGACTGGTCCTCAGTGTTGTGAGAACGATGACTGGTTAAAATTTTTGGTGGTTTCTTGTTCAGTCCATAGGCCTACATCATGTGGCAAACCGGTGAGCATGTGGCTCTATCAGTATAGGAGATACCTGAAAACATATCACACGTTTCATCATAGTGCTTTTACCAATGCATAAAATGCATGGAGAAGTCATTTCGAATGACTGGTCCTCAGTGTTGTGAGAACGATGACTGGTTAAAATTTTTGGTGGTTTCTTGTTCAGTCCATAGGCCTACATCATGTGGCAAACAGGTGAGCATGTGGCTCTATTAGTATAGGAGATACCTGAAAACATATCACACTTTTCATCATAGTGCTTTTACCAATGCATAAAATGCATGGAGAAGTCATTTCGAATGACTGGTCCTCAGTGTTGTGAGAACGATGACTGGTTAAAATTTTTGGTGGTTTCTTGTTCAGTCCATAGGCCTACATCATGTGGCAAACCGGTGAGCATGTGGCTCTATTAGTATAGGAGATACCTGAAAACATATCACACTTTTCATCATAGTGCTTTTACCAATGCATAAAATGCATGGAGAAGTCATTTCGAATGACTGGTCCTCAGTGTTGTGAGAACGATGACTGGTTAAAATTTTTGGTGGTTTCTTGTTCAGTCCATAGGCCTACATCGTGTGGCAAACCGGTGAGCATGTGGCTCTATTAGTATAGGAGATACCTGAAAACATATCACACTTTTCATCATAGTGCTTTTACCAATGCATAAAATGCATGGAGAAGTCATTTCGAATGACTGGTCCTCAGTGTTGTGAGAACGATGACTGGTTAAAATTTTTGGTGGTTTCTTGTTCAGTCCATAGGCCTACATCATGTGGCAAACCGGTGAGCATGTGGCTCTATCAGTATAGGAGATACCTGAAAACATATCACACTTTTCATCATAGTGCTTTTACCAATGCATTAAATGCATGGAGAAGTCATTTCGAATGACTGGTCCTCAGTGTTGTGAGAACGATGACTGGTTAAAATTTTTGGTGGTTTCTTGTTCAGTCCATAGGCCTACATCATGTGGCAAACTGGTGAGCATGTGGCTCTATTAGTATAGGAGATACCTGAAAACATATCACACTTTTCATCATAGTTCTTTTACCAATGCATAAAATGCATGGAGAAGTCATTTCGAATGACTGGTCCTCAGTGTTGTGAGAACGATGACTGGTTAAAATTTTTGGTGGTTTCTTGTTCAGTCCATAGGCCTACATCATGTGGCAAACCGGTGAGCATGTGGCTCTATTAGTATAGGAGATACCTGAAAACATATCACACTTTTCATCATAGTGCTTTTACCAATGCATAAAATGCATGGAGAAGTCATTTCGAATGACTGGTCCTCAGTGTTGTGAGAACGATGACTGGTTAAAATTTTTGGTGGTTTCTTGTTCAGTCCATAGGCCTACATCATGTGGCAAATCGGTGAGCATGTGGCTCTATTAGTATAGGAGATACCTGAAAACATATCACACTTTTCATCATAGTGCTTTTACCAATGCATAAAATGCATGGAGAAGTCATTTCGAATGACTGGTCCTCAGTGTTGTGAGAACGGTGACTGGTTAAAATTTTTGGTGGTTTCTTGTTCAGTCCATAGGCCTACATCATGTGGCAAACCGGTGAGCATGTGGCTCTATTAGTATAGGAGATACCTGAAAACATATCACACTTTTCATCATAGTGCTTTTACCAATGCATAAAATGCATGGAGAAGTCATTTCGAATGACTGGTCCTCAGTGTTGTGAGAACGATGACTGGTTAAAATTTTTGGTGGTTTCTTGTTTCAGTCCATAGGCCTACATCATGTGGCAAACCGGGTGAGCATGTGGCTCTATTAGTATAGGAGATACCTGAAAACATATCACACTTTTCATCATAGTGCTTTTACCAATGCATAAAATGCATGGAGAAGTCATTTCGAATGACTGGTCCTCAGTGTTGTGAGAACGATGACTGGTTAAAATTTTTGGTGGTTTCTTGTTCAGTCCATAGGCCTACATCATGTGGCAAACCGGTGAGCATGTGGCTCTATTAGTATAGGAGATACCTGAAAACATATCACACTTTTCATCATAGTGCTTTTACCAATGCATAAAATGCATGGAGAAGTCATTTCGAATGACTGGTCCTCAGTGTTGTGAGAACGATGACTGGTTAAAATTTTTGGTGGTTTCTTGTTCAGTCCATAGGCCTACATCATGTGGCAAACCGGTGAGCATGTGGCTCTATTAGTATAGGAGATACCTGAAAACATATCACACTTTTCATCATAGTGCTTTTACCAATGCATAAAATGCATGGAGAAGTCATTTCGAATGACTGGTCCTCAGTGTTGTGAGAACGATGACTGGTTAAAATTTTTGGTGGTTTCTTGTTCAGTCCATAGGCCTACATCATGTGGCAAACCGGTGAGCATGTGGCTCTATCAGTATAGGAGATACCTGAAAACATATCACACGTTTCATCATAGTGCTTTTACCAATGCATAAAATGCATGGAGAAGTCATTTCGAATGACTGGTCCTCAGTGTTGTGAGAACGATGACTGGTTAAAATTTTTGGTGGTTTCTTGTTCAGTCCATAGGCCTACATCATGTGGCAAACCGGTGAGCATGTGGCTCTATTAGTATAGGAGATACCTGAAAACATATCACACTTTTCATCATAGTGCTTTTACCAATGCATAAAATGCATGGAGAAGTCATTTCGAATGACTGGTCCTCAGTGTTGTGAGAACGATGACTGGTTAAAATTTTTGGTGGTTTCTTGTTCAGTCCATAGGCCTACATCATGTGGCAAACCGGTGAGCATGTGGCTCTATTAGTATAGGAGATACCTGAAAACATATCACACTTTTCATCAAAGTGCTTTTACCAATGCATAAAATGCATGGAGAAGTCATTTCGAATGACTGGTCCTCAGTGTTGTGAGAACGATGACTGGTTAAAATTTTTGGTGGTTTCTTGTTCAGTCCATAGGCCTACATCATGTGGCAAACCGGTGAGCATGTGGCTCTATTAGTATAGGAGATACCTGAAAACATATCACACTTTTCATCATAGTGCTTTTACCAATGCATAAAATGCATGGAGAAGTCATTTCGAATGACTGGTCCTCAGTGTTGTGAGAACGATGACTGGTTAAAATTTTTGGTGGTTTCTTGTTCAGTCCATAGGCCTACATCGTGTGGCAAACCGGTGAGCATGTGGCTCTATTAGTATAGGAGATACCTGAAAACATATCACACTTTTCATCATAGTGCTTTTACCAATGCATAAAATGCATGGAGAAGTCATTTCGAATGACTGGTCCTCAGTGTTGTGAGAACGATGACTGGTTAAAATTTTTGGTGGTTTCTTGTTCAGTCCATAGGCCTACATCATGTGGCAAACCGGTGAGCATGTGGCTCTATTAGTATAGGAGATACCTGAAAACATATCACACTTTTCATCATAGTGCTTTTACCAATGCATAAAATGCATGGAGAAGTCATTTCGAATGACTGGTCCTCAGTGTTGTGAGAACGATGACTGGTTAAAATTTTTGGTGGTTTCTTGTTCAGTCCATAGGCCTAGATCATGTGGCAAACCGGTGAGCATGTGGCTCTATCGGTATAGGAGATACCTGAAAACATATCACACTTTTCATCATAGTGCTTTTACCAATGCATAAAATGCATGGAGAAGTCATTTCGAATGACTGGTCCTCAGTGTTGTGAGAACGATGACTGGTTAAAATTTTTGGTGGTTTCTTGTTCAGTCCATAGGCCTACATCATGTGGCAAACCGGTGAGCATGTGGCTCTATTAGTATAGGAAATACCTGAAAACATATCACACTTTTCATCATAGTGCTTTTACCAATGCATAAAATGCATGGAGAAGTCATTTCGAATGACTGGTCCTCAGTGTTGTGAGAACGATGACTGGTTAAAATTTTTGGTGGTTTCTTGTTCAGTCCATAGGCCTACATCATGTGGCAAACCGGTGAGCATGTGGCTCTGCTAGTATAGGAAATACCTGAAAACATATCACACTTTTCATCATAGTGCTTTTACCAATGCATAAAATGCATGGAGAAGTCATTTCGAATGACTGGTCCTCAGTGTTGTGAGAACGATGACTGGTTAAAATTTTTGGTGGTTTCTTGTTCAGTCCATAGGCCTACATCATGTGGCAAACCGGTGAGCATGTGGCTCTATTAGTATAGGAGATACCTGAAAACATATCACACTTTTCATCATAGTGCTTTTACCAATGCATAAAATGCATGGAGAAGTCATTTCGAATGACTGGTCCTCAGTGTTGTGAGAACGATGACTGGTTAAAATTTTTGGTGGTTTCTTGTTCAGTCCATAGGCCTACATCATGTGGCAAACCGGTGAGCATGTGGCTCTATTAGTATAGGAGATACCTGAAAACATATCACACTTTTCATCATAGTGCTTTTACCAATGCATAAAATGCATGGAGAAGTCATTTCAAATGACTGGTCCTCAGTGTTGTGAGAACGATGACTGGTTAAAATTTTTGGTGGTTTCTTGTTCAGTCCATAGGCCTACATCATGTGGCAAACCGGTGAGCATGTGGCTCTATTAGTATAGGAGATACCTGAAAACATATCACACTTTTCATCATAGTGCTTTTACCAATGCATAAAATGCATGGAGAAGTCATTTCGAATGACTGGTCCTCAGTGTTGTGAGAACGATGACTGGTTAAAATTTTTGGTGGTTTCTTGTTCAGTCCATAGGCCTACATCATGTGGCAAACCGGTGAGCATGTGGCTCTATTAGTATAGGAGATACCTGAAAACATATCACACTTTTCATCATAGTGCTTTTACCAATGCATAAAATGCATGGAGAAGTCATTTCGAATGACTGGTCCTCAGTGTTGTGAGAACGATGACTGGTTAAAATTTTTGGTGGTTTCTTGTTCAGTCCATAGGCCTACATCATGTGGCAAACCGGTGAGCATGTGGCTCTATTAGTATAGGAGATACCTGAAAACATATCACACTTTTCATCATAGTGCTTTTACCAATGCATAAAATGCATGGAGAAGTCATTTGGAATGACTGGTCCTCAGTGTTGTGAGAACGATGACTGGTTAAAATTTTTGGTGGTTTCTTGTTCAGTCCATAGGCCTACATCATGTGGCAAACCGGTGAGCATGTGGCTCTATTAGTATAGGAGATACCTGAAAACATATCACACTTTTCATCATAGCGCTTTTACCAATGCATAAAATGCATGGAGAAGTCATTTCGAATGACTGGTCCTCAGTGTTGTGAGAACGATGACTGGTTAAAATTTTTGGTGGTTTCTTGTTCAGTCCATAGGCCTACATCATGTGGCAAACCGGTGAGCATGTGGCTCTATTAGTATAGGAGACACCTGAAAACATATCACACTTTTCATCATAGTGCTTTTACCAATGCATAAAATGCATGGAGAAGTCATTTCGAATGACTGGTCCTCAGTGTTGTGAGAACGATGACTGGTTAAAATTTTTGGTGGTTTCTTGTTCAGTCCATAGGCCTACATCATGTGGCAAACCGGTGAGCATGTGGCTCTATTAGTATAGGAGACACCTGAAAACATATCACACTTTTCATCATAGTGCTTTTACCAATGCATAAAATGCATGGAGAAGTCATTTCGAATGACTGGTCCTCAGTGTTGTGAGAACGATGACTGGTTAAAATTTTTGGTGGTTTCTTGTTCAGTCCATAGGCCTACATCATGTGGCAAACCGGTGAGCATGTGGCTCTATTAGTATAGGAGATACCTGAAAACATATCACACTTTTCATCATAGTGCTTTTACCAATGCATAAAATGCATGGAGAAGTCATTTCGAATGACTGGTCCTCAGTGTTGTGAGAACGATGACTGGTTAAAATTTTTGGTGGTTTCTTGTTCAGTCCATAGACCTACATCATGTGGCAAACCGGTGAGCATGTGGCTCTATTAGTATAGGAGATACCTGAAAACATATCACACTTTTCATCATAGTGCTTTTACCAATGCATAAAATGCATGGAGAAGTCATTTCGAATGACTGGTCCTCAGTGTTGTGAGAACGATGACTGGTTAAAATTTTTGGTGGTTTCTTGTTCAGTCCATAGGCCTACATCATGTGGCAAACCGGTGAGCATGTGGCTCTATTAGTATAGGAGATACCTGAAAACATATCACACTTTTCATCATAGTGCTTTTACCAATGCATAAAATGCATGGAGAAGTCATTTCGAATGACTGGTCATCAGTGTTGTGAGAACGATGACTGGTTAAAATTTTTGGTGGTTTCTTGTTCAGTCCATAGGCCTACATCATGTGGCAAACCGGTGAGCATGTGGCTCTATTAGTATAGGAGATACCTGAAAACATATCACACTTTTCATCATAGTGCTTTTACCAATGCATAAAATGCATGGAGAAGTCATTTCGAATGACTGGTCCTCAGTGTTGTGAGAACGATGACTGGTTAAAATTTTTGGTGGTTTCTTGTTCAGTTCATAGGCCTACATCATGTGGCAAACCGGTGAGCATGTGGCTCTATTAGTATAGGAGATACCTGAAAACATATCACACTTTTCATCATAGTGCTTTTACCAATGCATAAAATGCATGGAGAAGTCATTTCGAATGACTGGTCCTCAGTGTTGTGAGAATGATGACTGGTTAAAATTTTTGGTGGTTTCTTGTTCAGTCCATAGGCCTACATCATGTGGCAAACCGGTGAGCATGTGGCTCTATTAGTATAGGAGATACCTGAAAACATATCACACTTTTCATCATAGTGCTTTTACCAATGCATAAAATGCATGGAGAAGTCATTTCGAATGACTGGTCCTCAGTGTTGTGAGAACGATGACTGGTTAAAATTTTTGGTGGTTTCTTGTTCAGTCCATAGGCCTACATCATGTGGCAAACCGGTGAGCATGTGGCTCTATAAGTATAGGAGATACCTGAAAACATATCACACTTTTCATCATAGTGCTTTTACCAATGCATAAAATGCATGGAGAAGTCATTTCGAATGACTGGTCCTCAGTGTTGTGAGAACGATGACTGGTTAAAATTTTTGGTGGTTTCTTGTTCAGTCCATAGGCCTACATCATGTGGCAAACCGGTGAGCATGTGGCTCTATTAGTATAGGAGATACCTGAAAACATATCACACTTTTCATCATAGTGCTTTTACCAATGCATAAAATGCATGGAGAAGTCATTTCGAATGACTGGTCCTCAGTGTTGTGAGAACGATGACTGGTTAAAATTTTTGGTGGTTTCTTGTTCAGTCCATAGGCCTACATCATGTGGCAAACCGGTGAGCATGTGGCTCTATTAGTATAGGAGATACCTGAAAACATATCACACTTTTCATCATAGTGCTTTTACCAATGCATAAAATGCATGGAGAAGTCATTTCGAATGACTGGTCCTCAGTGTTGTGAGAACGATGACTGGTTAAAATTTTTGGTGGTTTCTTGTTCAGTCCATAGGCCTACATCATGTGGCAAACCGGTGAGCATGTGGCTCTATTAGTATAGGAGATACCTGAAAACATATCACACTTTTCATCATAGTGCTTTTACCAATGCATAAAATGCATGGAGAAGTCATTTCGAATGACTGGTCCTCAGTGTTGTGAGAACGATGACTGGTTAAAATTTTTGGTGGTTTCTTGTTCAGTCCATAGGCCTACATCATGTGGCAAACCGGTGAGCATGTGGCTCTATTAGTATAGGAGATACCTGAAAACATATCACACTTTTCATCATAGTGCTTTTACCAATGCATAAAATGCATGGAGAAGTCATTTCGAATGACTGGTCCTCAGTGTTGTGAGAACGATGACTGGTTAAAATTTTTGGTGGTTTCTTGTTCAGTCCATAGGCCTACATCATGTGGCAAACCGGTGAGCATGTGGCTCTATTAGTATAGGAGATACCTGAAAACATATCACACTTTTCATCATAGTGCTTTTACCAATGCATAAAATGCATGGAGAAGTCATTTCGAATGACTGGTCCTCAGTGTTGTGAGAACGATGACTGGTTAAAATTTTTGGTGGTTTCTTGTTCAGTCCATAGGCCTACATCATGTGGCAAACCGGTGAGCATGTGGCTCTATTAGTATAGGAGATACCTGAAAACATATCACACTTTTCATCATAGTGCTTTTACCAATGCATAAAATGCATGGAGAAGTCATTTCAAATGACTGGTCCTCAGTGTTGTGAGAACGATGACTGGTTAAAATTTTTGGTGGTTTCTTGTTCAGTCCATAGGCCTACATCATGTGGCAAACCGGTGAGCATGTGGCTCTATTAGTATAGGAGATACCTGAAAACATATCACACTTTTCATCATAGTACTTTTACCAATGCATAAAATGCATGGAGAAGTCATTTCGAATGACTGGTCCTCAGTGTTGTGAGAACGATGACTGGTTAAAATTTTTGGTGGTTTCTTGTTCAGTCCATAGGCCTACATCATGTGGCAAACCGGTGAGCATGTGGCTCTATTAGTATAGGAGATACCTGAAAACATATCACACTTTTCATCATAGTGCTTTTACCAATGCATAAAATGCATGGAGAAGTCATTTCGAATGACTGGTCCTCAGTGTTGTGAGAACGATGACTGGTTAAAATTTTTGGTGGTTTCTTGTTCAGTCCATAGGCCTACATCATGTGGCAAACCGGTGAGCATGTGGCTCTATTAGTATAGGAGATACCTGAAAACATATCACACTTTTCATCATAGTGCTTTTACCAATGCATAAAATGCATGGAGAAGTCATTTCGAATGACTGGTCCTCAGTGTTGTGAGAACGATGACTGGTTAAAATTTTTGGTGGTTTCTTGTTCAGTCCATAGGCCTACATCATGTGGCAAACCGGTGAGCATGTGGCTCTATTAGTATAGGAGATACCTGAAAACATATCACACTTTTCATCATAGTGCTTTTACCAATGCATAAAATGCATGGAGAAGTCATTTCGAATGACTGGTCCTCAGTGTTGTGAGAACGATGACTGGTTAAAATTTTTGGTGGTTTCTTGTTCAGTCCATAGGCCTACATCATGTGGCAAACCGGTGAGCATGTGGCTCTATTAGTATAGGAGATACCTGAAAACATATCACACTTTTCATCATAGTGCTTTTACCAATGCATAAAATGCATGGAGAAGTCATTTCGAATGACTGGTCCTCAGTGTTGTGAGAACGATGACTGGTTAAAATTTTTGGTGGTTTCTTGTTCAGTCCATAGGCCTACATCATGTGGCAAACCGGTGAGCATGTGGCTCTATTAGTATAGGAGATACCTGAAAACATATCACACTTTTCATCATAGTGCTTTTACCAATGCATAAAATGCATGGAGAAGTCATTTCGAATGACTGGTCCTCAGTGTTGTGAGAACGATGACTGGTTAAAATTTTTGGTGGTTTCTTGTTCAGTCCATAGGCCTACATCATGTGGCAAACCGGTGAGCATGTGGCTCTATTAGTATAGGAGATACCTGAAAACATATCACACTTTTCATCGTAGTGCTTTTACCAATGCATAAAATGCATGGAGAAGTCATTTCGAATGACTGGTCCTCAGTGTTGTGAGAACGATGACTGGTTAACATTTTTGGTGGTTTCTTGTTCAGTCCATAGGCCTACATCATGTGGCAAACCGGTGAGCATGTGGCTCTATTAGTATAGGAGATACCTGAAAACATATCACACTTTTCATCATAGTGCTTTTACCAATGCATAAAATGCATGGAGAAGTCATTTCGAATGACTGGTCCTCAGTGTTGTGAGAACGATGACTGGTTAAAATTTTTGGTGGTTTCTTGTTCAGTCCATAGGCCTACATCATGTGGCAAACCGGTGAGCATGTGGCTCTATTAGTATAGGAGATACCTGAAAACATATCACACTTTTCATCATAGTGCTTTTACCAATGCATAAAATGCATGGAGAAGTCATTTCGAATGACTGGTCCTCAGTGTTGTGAGAACGATGACTGGTTAAAATTTTTGGTGGTTTCTTGTTCAGTCCATAGGCCTACATCATGTGGCAAACCGGTGAGCATGTGGCTCTATTAGTATAGGAGATACCTGAAAACATATCACACTTTTCATCATAGTGCTTTTACCAATGCATAAAATGCATGGAGAAGTCATTTCGAATGACTGGTCCTCAGTGTTGTGAGAACGATGACTGGTTAAAATTTTTGGTGGTTTCTTGTTCAGTCCATAGGCCTACATCATGTGGCAAACCGGTGAGCATGTGGCTCTATTAGTATAGGAGATACCTGAAAACATATCACACTTTTCATCATAGTGCTTTTACCAATGCATAAAATGCATGGAGAAGTCATTTCGAATGACTGGTCCTCAGTGTTGTGAGAACGATGACTGGTTAAAATTTTTGGTGGTTTCTTGTTCAGTCCATAGGCCTACATCATGTGGCAAACCGGTGAGCATGTGGCTCTATTAGTATAGGAGATACCTGAAAACATATCACACTTTTCATCATAGTGCTTTTACCAATGCATAAAATGCATGGAGAAGTCATTTCGAATGACTGGTCCTCAGTGTTGTGAGAACGATGACTGGTTAAAATTTTTGGTGGTTTCTTGTTCAGTCCATAGGCCTACATCATGTGGCAAACCGGTGAGCATGTGGCTCTATCAGTATAGGAGATACCTGAAAACATCACACATTTTTCATCATAGTGCTTTTACCAATGCATAAAATGCATGGAGAAGTCATTTCGAATGACTGGTCCTCAGTGTTGTGAGAACGATGACTGGTTAAAATTTTTGGTGGTTTCTTGTTCAGTCCATTGGCCTACATCATGTGGCAAACCGGTGAGCATGTGGCTCTATTAGTATGGGAGATACCTGAAAACATATCACACTTTTCATCATAGTGCTTTTACCAATGCATAAAATGCATGGAGAAGTCATTTCGAATGACTGGTCCTCAGTGTTGTGAGAACGATGACTGGTTAAAATTTTTGGTGGTTTCTTGTTCAGTCCATAGGCCTACATCATGTGGCAAACCGGTGAGCATGTGGCTCTATTAGTATAGGAGATACCTGAAAACATATCACACTTTTCATCATAGTGCTTTTACCAATGCATAAAATGCATGGAGAAGTCATTTCGAATGACTGGTCCTCAGTGTTGTGAAAACGATGACTGGTTAAAATTTTTGGTGGTTTCTTGTTCAGTCCATAGGCCTACATCATGTGGCAAACCGGTGAGCATGTGGCTCTATTAGTATAGGAGATACCTGAAAACATATCACACTTTTCATCATAGTGCTTTTACCAATGCATAAAATGCATGGAGAAGTCATTTCGAATGACTGGTCCTCAGTGTTGTGAGAACGATGACTGGTTAAAATTTTTGGTGGTTTCTTGTTCAGTCCATAGGCCTCTATCATGTGGCAAACCGGTGAGCATGTGGCTCTATTAGTATAGGAGATACCTGAAAACATATCACACTTTTCATCATAGTGCTTTTACCAATGCATAAAATGCATGGAGAAGTCATTTCGAATGACTGGTCCTCAGTGTTGTGAGAACGATGACTGGTTAAAATTTTTGGTGGTTTCTTGTTCAGTCCATAGGCCTACATCATGTGGCAAACCGGTGAGCATGTGGCTCTATTAGTATAGGAGATACCTGAAAACATATCACACTTTTCATCATAGTGCTTTTACCAATGCATAAAATGCATGGAGAAGTCATTTCGAATGACTGGTCCTCAGTGTTGTGAGAACGATGACTGGTTAAAATTTTTGGTGGTTTCTTGTTCAGTCCATAGGCCTACATCATGTGGCAAACCGGTGAGCATGTGGCTCTATTAGTATAGGAGATACCTGAAAACATATCACACTTTTCATCATAGTGCTTTTACCAATGCATAAAATGCATGGAGAAGTCATTTCGAATGACTGGTCCTCAGTGTTGTGAGAACGATGACTGGTTAAAATTTTTGGTGGTTTCTTGTTCAGTCCATAGGCCTACATCATGTGGCAAACCGGTGAGCATGTGGCTCTATTAGTATAGGAGATACCTGAAAACATATCACACTTTTCATCATAGTGCTTTTACCAATGCATAAAATGCATGGAGAAGTCATTTCGAATGACTGGTCCTCAGTGTTGTGAGAACGATGACTGGTTAAAATTTTTGGTGGTTTCTTGTTCAGTCCATAGGCCTACATCATGTGGCAAACCGGTGAGCATGTGGCTCTATTAGTATAGGAGATACCTGAAAACATATCACACTTTTCATCATAGTGCTTTTACCAATGCATAAAATGCATGGAGAAGTCATTTCGAATGACTGGTCCTCAGTGTTGTGAGAACGATGACTGGTTAAAATTTTTGGTGGTTTCTTGTTCAGTCCATAGGCCTACATCATGTGGCAAACCGGTGAGCATGTGGCTCTATCAGTATAGGAGATACCTGAAAACATCACACATTTTTCATCATAGTGCTTTTACCAATGCATAAAATGCATGGAGAAGTCATTTCGAATGACTGGTCCTCAGTGTTGTGAGAACGATGACTGGTTAAAATTTTTGGTGGTTTCTTGTTCAGTCCATTGGCCTACATCATGTGGCAAACCGGTGAGCATGTGGCTCTATTAGTATGGGAGATACCTGAAAACATATCACACTTTTCATCATAGTGCTTTTACCAATGCATAAAATGCATGGAGAAGTCATTTCGAATGACTGGTCCTCAGTGTTGTGAGAACGATGACTGGTTAAAATTTTTGGTGGTTTCTTGTTCAGTCCATAGGCCTACATCATGTGGCAAACCGGTGAGCATGTGGCTCTATTAGTATAGGAGATACCTGAAAACATATCACACTTTTCATCATAGTGCTTTTACCAATGCATAAAATGCATGGAGAAGTCATTTCGAATGACTGGTCCTCAGTGTTGTGAAAACGATGACTGGTTAAAATTTTTGGTGGTTTCTTGTTCAGTCCATAGGCCTACATCATGTGGCAAACCGGTGAGCATGTGGCTCTATTAGTATAGGAGATACCTGAAAACATATCACACTTTTCATCATAGTGCTTTTACCAATGCATAAAATGCATGGAGAAGTCATTTCGAATGACTGGTCCTCAGTGTTGTGAGAACGATGACTGGTTAAAATTTTTGGTGGTTTCTTGTTCAGTCCATAGGCCTCTATCATGTGGCAAACCGGTGAGCATGTGGCTCTATTAGTATAGGAGATACCTGAAAACATATTACACTTTTCATCATAGTGCTTTTACCAATGCATAAAATGCATGGAGAAGTCATTTCGAATGACTGGTCCTCAGTGTTGTGAGAACGATGACTGGTTAAAATTTTTGGTGGTTTCTTGTTCAGTCCATAGGCCTACATCATGTGGCAAACCGGTGAGCATGTGGCTCTATTAGTATAGGAGATACCTGAAAACATATCACACTTTTCATCATAGTGCTTTTACCAATGCATAAAATGCATGGAGAAGTCATTTCGAATGACTGGTCCTCAGTGTTGTGAGAACGATGACTGGTTAAAATTTTTGGTGGTTTCTTGTTCAGTCCATAGGCCTACATCATGTGGTAAACTGGTGAGCATGTGGCTCTATTAGTATAGGAGATACCTGAAAACATATCACACTTTTCATCATAGTGCTTTTACCAATGCATAAAATGCATGGAGAAGTCATTTCGAATGACTGGTCCTCAGTGTTGTGAGAACGATGACTGGTTAAAATTTTTGGTGGTTTCTTGTTCAGTCCATAGGCCTACATCATGTGGCAAACCGGTGAGCATGTGGCTCTATTAGTATAGGAGATACCTGAAAACATATCACACTTTTCATCATAGTGCTTTTACCAATGCATAAAATGCATGGAGAAGTCATTTCGAATGACTGGTCCTCAGTGTTGTGAAAACGATGACTGGTTAAAATTTTTGGTGGTTTCTTGTTCAGTCCATAGGCCTACATCATGTGGCAAACCGGTGAGCATGTGGCTCTATTAGTATAGGAGATACCTGAAAACATATCACACTTTTCATCATAGTGCTTTTACCAATGCATAAAATGCATGGAGAAGTCATTTCGAATGACTGGTCCTCAGTGTTGTGAGAACGATGACTGGTTAAAATTTTTGGTGGTTTCTTGTTCAGTTCATAGGCCTACATCATGTGGCAAACCGGTGAGCATGTGGCTCTATTAGTATAGGAGATACCTGAAAACATATCACACTTTTCATCATAGTGCTTTTACCAATGCATAAAATGCATGGAGAAGTCATTTCGAATGACTGGTCCTCAGTGTTGTGAGAACGATGACTGGTTAAAATTTTTGGTGGTTTCTTGTTCAGTCCATAGGCCTACATCATGTGGCAAACCGGTGAGCATGTGGCTCTATTAGTATAGGAGATACCTGAAAACATATCACACTTTTCATCATAGTGCTTTTACCAATGCATAAAATGCATGGAGAAGTCATTTCGAATGACTGGTCCTCAGTGTTGTGAGAACGATGACTGGTTAAAATTTTTGGTGGTTTCTTGTTCAGTCCATAGGCCTACATCATGTGGCAAACCGGTGAGCATGTGGCTCTATTAGTATAGGAGATACCTGAAAACATATCACACTTTTCATGTATATCACATAACCATGTATAAGTATATAAGGGGACAATACAAATATCTCGCTGAGGATCTGTTTATACCAAGGAAGGTGACGGGCACAAGGGGGCATTCTTTGCGTCTGGAGGAGAGAAGGTTTTTCCACCAACATAGAAGAGGATTCTTTACTGTTAGGGCAGTGAGAATCTGGAATTGCTTGCCTGAGGAGGTGGTGATGGCGAACTCAGTCGAGGGGTTCAAGAGAGGCCTGGATGTCTTCCTGGAGCAGAACAATATTGTATCATACAATTATTAGGTTCTGTAGAAGGACGTAGATCTGGGTACTTATTATGATGGAATATAGGCTGAACTGGATGGACAAATGTCTTTTTTCGGCCTTACTAACTATGTTACTATGTTACTATGTTACTTTTCATCATAGTGCTTTTACCAATGCATAAAATGCATGGAGAAGTCATTTCGAATGACTGGTCCTCAGTGTTGTGAGAACGATGACTGGTTAAAATTTTTGGTGGTTTCTTGTTCAGTTCATAGGCCTACATCATGTGGCAAACCGGTGAGCATGTGGCTCTATTAGTATAGGAGATACCTGAAAACATATCACACTTTTCATCATAGTGCTTTTACCAATGCATAAAATGCATGGAGAAGTCATTTCGAATGACTGGTCCTCAGTGTTGTGAGAACGATGACTGGTTAAAATTTTTGGTGGTTTCTTGTTCAGTCCATAGGCCTACATCATGTGGCAAACCGGTGAGCATGTGGCTCTATTAGTATAGGAGATACCTGAAAACATATCACACTTTTCATCATAGTGCTTTTACCAATGCATAAAATGCATGGAGAAGTCATTTCGAATGACTGGTCCTCAGTGTTGTGAGAAGGATGACTGGTTAAAATTTTTGGTGGTTTCTTGTTCAGTCCATAGGCCTACATCATGTGGCAAACCGGTGAGCATGTGGCTCTATTAGTATAGGAGATACCTGAAAACATATCACACTTTTCATCATAGTGCTTTTACCAATGCATAAAATGCATGGAGAAGTCATTTCGAATGACTGGTCCTCAGTGTTGTGAGAACGATGACTGGTTAAAATTTTTGGTGGTTTCTTGTTCAGTCCATAGGCCTACATCATGTGGCAAACCGGTGAGCATGTGGCTCTATTAGTATAGGAGATACCTGAAAACATATCACACTTTTCATCATAGTGCTTTTACCAATGCATAAAATGCATGGAGAAGTCATTTCGAATGACTGGTCCTCAGTGTTGTGAGAACGATGACTGGTTAAAATTTTTGGTGGTTTCTTGTTCAGTCCATAGGCCTACATCATGTGGCAAACCGGTGAGCATGTGGCTCTATTAGTATAGGAGATACCTGAAAACATATCACACTTTTCATCATAGTGCTTTTACCAATGCATAAAATGCATGGAGAAGTCATTTCGAATGACTGGTCCTCAGTGTTGTGAGAACGATGACTGGTTAAAATTTTTGGTGGTTTCTTGTTCAGTCCATAGGCCTACATCATGTGGCAAACCGGTGAGCATGTGGCTCTATTAGTATAGGAGATACCTGAAAACATATCACACTTTTCATCATAGTGCTTTTACCAATGCATAAAATGCATGGAGAAGTCATTTCGAATGACTGGTCCTCAGTGTTGTGAGAACGATGACTGGTTAAAATTTTTGGTGGTTTCTTGTTCAGTCCATAGGCCTACATCATGTGGTAAACTGGTGAGCATGTGGCTCTATTAGTATAGGAGATACCTGAAAACATATCACACTTTTCATCATAGTGCTTTTACCAATGCATAAAATGCATGGAGAAGTCATTTCGAATGACTGGTCCTCAGTGTTGTGAGAACGATGACTGGTTAAAATTTTTGGTGGTTTCTTGTTCAGTCCATAGGCCTACATCATGTGGCAAACCGGTGAGCATGTGGCTCTATTAGTATAGGAGATACCTGAAAACATATCACACTTTTCATCATAGTGCTTTTACCAATGCATAAAATGCATGGAGAAGTCATTTCGAATGACTGGTCCTCAGTGTTGTGAGAACGATGACTGGTTAAAATTTTTGGTGGTTTCTTGTTCAGTCCATAGGCCTACATCATGTGGCAAACCGGTGAGCATGTGGCTCTATTAGTATAGGAGATACCTGAAAACATATCACACTTTTCATGTATATCACATAACCATGTATAAGTATATAAGGGGACAATACAAATATCTCGCTGAGGATCTGTTTATACCAAGGAAGGTGACGGGCACAAGGGGGCATTCTTTGCGTCTGGAGGAGAGAAGGTTTTTCCACCAACATAGAAGAGGATTATTTACTGTTAGGGCAGTGAGAATCTGGAATTGCTTGCCTGAGGAGGTGGTGATGGCGAACTCAGTCGAGGGGTTCAAGAGAGGCCTGGATGTCTTCCTGGAGCAGAACAATATTGTATCATACAATTATTAGGTTCTGTAGAAGGACGTAGATCTGGGTACTTATTATGATGGAATATAGGCTGAACTGGATGGACAAATGTCTTTTTTCGGCCTTACTAACTATGTTACTATGTTACTATGTTACTTTTCATCATAGTGCTTTTACCAATGCATAAAATGCATGGAGAAGTCATTTCGAATGACTGGTCCTCAGTGTTGTGAGAACGATGACTGGTTAAAATTTTTGGTGGTTTCTTGTTCAGTCCATAGGCCTACATCATGTGGCAAACCGGTGAGCATGTGGCTCTATTAGTATAGGAGATACCTGAAAACATATCACACTTTTCATCATAGTGCTTTTACCAATGCATAAAATGCATGGAGAAGTCATTTCGAATGACTGGTCCTCAGTGTTGTGAGAACGATGACTGGTTAAAATTTTTGGTGGTTTCTTGTTCAGTCCATAGGCCTACATCATGTGGCAAACCGGTGAGCATGTGGCTCTATTAGTATAGGAGATACCTGAAAACATATCACACTTTTCATCATAGTGCTTTTACCAATGCATAAAATGCATGGAGAAGTCATTTCGAATGACTGGTCCTCAGTGTTGTGAGAACGATGACTGGTTAAAATTTTTGGTGGTTTCTTGTTCAGTCCATAGGCCTACATCATGTGGCAAACCGGTGAGCATGTGGCTCTATTAGTATAGGAGATACCTGAAAACATATCACACTTTTCATCATAGTGCTTTTACCAATGCATAAAATGCATGGAGAAGTCATTTCGAATGACTGGTCCTCAGTGTTGTGAGAACGATGACTGGTTAAAATTTTTGGTGGTTTCTTGTTCAGTCCATAGGCCTACATCATGTGGCAAACCGGTGAGCATGTGGCTCTATTAGTATAGGAGATACCTGAAAACATATCACACTTTTCATCATAGTGCTTTTACCAATGCATAAAATGCATGGAGAAGTCATTTCGAATGACTGGTCCTCAGTGTTGTGAGAACGATGACTGGTTAAAATTTTTGGTGGTTTCTTGTTCAGTCCATAGGCCTACATCATGTGGCAAACCGGTGAGCATGTGGCTCTATTAGTATAGGAGATACCTGAAAACATATCACACTTTTCATCATAGTGCTTTTACCAATGCATAAAATGACTGGAGAAGTCATTTCGAATGACTGGTCCTCAGTGTTGTGAGAACGATGACTGGTTAAAATTTTTGGTGGTTTCTTGTTCAGTCCATAGGCCTACATCATGTAGCAAACCGGTGAGCATGTGGCTCTATCAGTATAGGAGATACCTGAAAACATCACACTTTTCATCATAGTGCTTTTACCAATGCATAAAATGCATGGAGAAGTCATTTCGAATGACTGGTCCTCAGTGTTGTGAGAACGATGACTGGTTAAAATTTTTGGTGGTTTCTTGTTCAGTCCATTGGCCTACATCATGTGGCAAACCGGTGAGCATGTGGCTCTATTAGTATGGGAGATACCTGAAAACATATCACACTTTTCATCATAGTGCTTTTACCAATGCATAAAATGCATGGAGAAGTCATTTCGAATGACTGGTCCTCAGTGTTGTGAGAACGATGACTGGTTAAAATTTTTGGTGGTTTCTTGTTCAGTCCATAGGCCTACATCATGTGGCAAACCGGTGAGCATGTGGCTCTATTAGTATAGGAGATACCTGAAAACATATCACACTTTTCATCATAGTGCTTTTACCAATGCATAAAATGCATGGAGAAGTCATTTCGAATGACTGGTCCTCAGTGTTGTGAAAACGATGACTGGTTAAAATTTTTGGTGGTTTTTGTTCAGTCCATAGGCCTACATCATGTGGCAAACCGGTGAGCATGTGGCTCTATTAGTATAGGAGATACCTGAAAACATATCACACTTTTCATCATAGTGCTTTTACCAATGCATAAAATGCATGGAGAAGTCATTTCGAATGACTGGTCCTCAGTGTTGTGAGAACGATGACTGGTTAAAATTTTTGGTGGTTTCTTGTTCAGTCCATAGGCCTACATCATGTGGCAAACCGGTGAGCATGTGGCTCTATTAGTATAGGAGATACCTGAAAACATATCACACTTTTCATCATAGTGCTTTTACCAATGCATAAAATGCATGGAGAAGTCATTTCGAATGACTGGTCCTCAGTGTTGTGAAAACGATGACTGGTTAAAATTTTTGGTGGTTTCTTGTTCAGTCCATAGGCCTACATCATGTGGCAAACCGGTGAGCATGTGGCTCTATTAGTATAGGAGATACCTGAAAACATATCACACTTTTCATCATAGTGCTTTTACCAATGCATAAAATGCATGGAGAAGTCATTTCGAATGACTGGTCCTCAGTGTTGTGAGAACGATGACTGGTTAAAATTTTTGGTGGTTTCTTGTTCAGTCCATAGGCCTCTATCATGTGGCAAACCGGTGAGCATGTGGCTCTATTAGTATAGGAGATACCTGAAAACATATCACACTTTTCATCATAGTGCTTTTACCAATGCATAAAATGCATGGAGAAGTCATTTCGAATGACTGGTCCTCAGTGTTGTGAGAACGATGACTGGTTAAAATTTTTGGTGGTTTCTTGTTCAGTCCATAGGCCTACATCATGTGGCAAACCGGTGAGCATGTGGCTCTATTAGTATAGGAGATACCTGAAAACATATCACACTTTTCATCATAGTGCTTTTACCAATGCATAAAATGCATGGAGAAGTCATTTCGAATGACTGGTCCTCAGTGTTGTGAGAACGATGACTGGTTAAAATTTTTGGTGGTTTCTTGTTCAGTCCATAGGCCTACATCATGTGGTAAACTGGTGAGCATGTGGCTCTATTAGTATAGGAGATACCTGAAAACATATCACACTTTTCATCATAGTGCTTTTACCAATGCATAAAATGCATGGAGAAGTCATTTCGAATGACTGGTCCTCAGTGTTGTGAGAACGATGACTGGTTAAAATTTTTGGTGGTTTCTTGTTCAGTCCATAGGCCTACATCATGTGGCAAACCGGTGAGCATGTGGCTCTATTAGTATAGGAGATACCTGAAAACATATCACACTTTTCATCATAGTGCTTTTACCAATGCATAAAATGCATGGAGAAGTCATTTCGAATGACTGGTCCTCAGTGTTGTGAGAACGATGACTGGTTAAAATTTTTGGTGGTTTCTTGTTCAGTCCATAGGCCTACATCATGTGGCAAACCGGTGAGCATGTGGCTCTATTAGTATAGGAGATACCTGAAAACATATCACACTTTTCATGTATATCACATAACCATGTATAAGTATATAAGGGGACAATACAAATATCTCGCTGAGGATCTGTTTATACCAAGGAAGGTGACGGGCACAAGGGGGCATTCTTTGCGTCTGGAGGAGAGAAGGTTTTTCCACCAACATAGAAGAGGATTCTTTACTGTTAGGGCAGTGAGAATCTGGAATTGCTTGCCTGAGGAGGTGGTGATGGCGAACTCAGTCGAGGGGTTCAAGAGAGGCCTGGATGTCTTCCTGGAGCAGAACAATATTGTATCATACAATTATTAGGTTCTGTAGAAGGACGTAGATCTGGGTACTTATTATGATGGAATATAGGCTGAACTGGATGGACAAATGTCTTTTTTCGGCCTTACTAACTATGTTACTATGTTACTATGTTACTTTTCATCATAGTGCTTTTACCAATGCATAAAATGCATGGAGAAGTCATTTCGAATGACTGGTCCTCAGTGTTGTGAGAACGATGACTGGTTAAAATTTTTGGTGGTTTCTTGTTCAGTCCATAGGCCTACATCATGTGGCAAACCGGTGAGCATGTGGCTCTATTAGTATAGGAGATACCTGAAAACATATCACACTTTTCATCATAGTGCTTTTACCAATGCATAAAATGCATGGAGAAGTCATTTCGAATGACTGGTCCTCAGTGTTGTGAGAACGATGACTGGTTAAAATTTTTGGTGGTTTCTTGTTCAGTCCATAGGCCTACATCATGTGGCAAACCGGTGAGCATGTGGCTCTATTAGTATAGGAGATACCTGAAAACATATCACACTTTTCATCATAGTGCTTTTACCAATGCATAAAATGCATGGAGAAGTCATTTCGAATGACTGGTCCTCAGTGTTGTGAGAACGATGACTGGTTAAAATTTTTGGTGGTTTCTTGTTCAGTCCATAGGCCTACATCATGTGGCAAACCGGTGAGCATGTGGCTCTATTAGTATAGGAGATACCTGAAAACATATCACACTTTTCATCATAGTGCTTTTACCAATGCATAAAATGCATGGAGAAGTCATTTCGAATGACTGGTCCTCAGTGTTGTGAGAACGATGACTGGTTAAAATTTTTGGTGGTTTCTTGTTCAGTCCATAGGCCTACATCATGTGGCAAACCGGTGAGCATGTGGCTCTATTAGTATAGGAGATACCTGAAAACATATCACACTTTTCATCATAGTGCTTTTACCAATGCATAAAATGCATGGAGAAGTCATTTCGAATGACTGGTCCTCAGTGTTGTGAGAACGATGACTGGTTAAAATTTTTGGTGGTTTCTTGTTCAGTCCATAGGCCTACATCATGTGGCAAACCGGTGAGCATGTGGCTCTATTAGTATAGGAGATACCTGAAAACATATCACACTTTTCATCATAGTGCTTTTACCAATGCATAAAATGACTGGAGAAGTCATTTCGAATGACTGGTCCTCAGTGTTGTGAGAACGATGACTGGTTAAAATTTTTGGTGGTTTCTTGTTCAGTCCATAGGCCTACATCATGTAGCAAACCGGTGAGCATGTGGCTCTATCAGTATAGGAGATACCTGAAAACATCACACTTTTCATCATAGTGCTTTTACCAATGCATAAAATGCATGGAGAAGTCATTTCGAATGACTGGTCCTCAGTGTTGTGAGAACGATGACTGGTTAAAATTTTTGGTGGTTTCTTGTTCAGTCCATTGGCCTACATCATGTGGCAAACCGGTGAGCATGTGGCTCTATTAGTATGGGAGATACCTGAAAACATATCACACTTTTCATCATAGTGCTTTTACCAATGCATAAAATGCATGGAGAAGTCATTTCGAATGACTGGTCCTCAGTGTTGTGAGAACGATGACTGGTTAAAATTTTTGGTGGTTTCTTGTTCAGTCCATAGGCCTACATCATGTGGCAAACCGGTGAGCATGTGGCTCTATTAGTATAGGAGATACCTGAAAACATATCACACTTTTCATCATAGTGCTTTTACCAATGCATAAAATGCATGGAGAAGTCATTTCGAATGACTGGTCCTCAGTGTTGTGAAAACGATGACTGGTTAAAATTTTTGGTGGTTTTTGTTCAGTCCATAGGCCTACATCATGTGGCAAACCGGTGAGCATGTGGCTCTATTAGTATAGGAGATACCTGAAAACATATCACACTTTTCATCATAGTGCTTTTACCAATGCATAAAATGCATGGAGAAGTCATTTCGAATGACTGGTCCTCAGTGTTGTGAGAACGATGACTGGTTAAAATTTTTGGTGGTTTCTTGTTCAGTCCATAGGCCTACATCATGTGGCAAACCGGTGAGCATGTGGCTCTATTAGTATAGGAGATACCTGAAAACATATCACACTTTTCATCATAGTGCTTTTACCAATGCATAAAATGCATGGAGAAGTCATTTCGAATGACTGGTCCTCAGTGTTGTGAAAACGATGACTGGTTAAAATTTTTGGTGGTTTCTTGTTCAGTCCATAGGCCTACATCATGTGGCAAACCGGTGAGCATGTGGCTCTATTAGTATAGGAGATACCTGAAAACATATCACACTTTTCATCATAGTGCTTTTACCAATGCATAAAATGCATGGAGAAGTCATTTCGAATGACTGGTCCTCAGTGTTGTGAGAACGATGACTGGTTAAAATTTTTGGTGGTTTCTTGTTCAGTCCATAGGCCTCTATCATGTGGCAAACCGGTGAGCATGTGGCTCTATTAGTATAGGAGATACCTGAAAACATATCACACTTTTCATCATAGTGCTTTTACCAATGCATAAAATGCATGGAGAAGTCATTTCGAATGACTGGTCCTCAGTGTTGTGAGAACGATGACTGGTTAAAATTTTTGGTGGTTTCTTGTTCAGTCCATAGGCCTACATCATGTGGCAAACCGGTGAGCATGTGGCTCTATTAGTATAGGAGATACCTGAAAACATATCACACTTTTCATCATAGTGCTTTTACCAATGCATAAAATGCATGGAGAAGTCATTTCGAATGACTGGTCCTCAGTGTTGTGAGAACGATGACTGGTTAAAATTTTTGGTGGTTTCTTGTTCAGTCCATAGGCCTACATCATGTGGTAAACTGGTGAGCATGTGGCTCTATTAGTATAGGAGATACCTGAAAACATATCACACTTTTCATCATAGTGCTTTTACCAATGCATAAAATGCATGGAGAAGTCATTTCGAATGACTGGTCCTCAGTGTTGTGAGAACGATGACTGGTTAAAATTTTTGGTGGTTTCTTGTTCAGTCCATAGGCCTACATCATGTGGCAAACCGGTGAGCATGTGGCTCTATTAGTATAGGAGATACCTGAAAACATATCACACTTTTCATCATAGTGCTTTTACCAATGCATAAAATGCATGGAGAAGTCATTTCGAATGACTGGTCCTCAGTGTTGTGAGAACGATGACTGGTTAAAATTTTTGGTGGTTTCTTGTTCAGTCCATAGGCCTACATCATGTGGCAAACCGGTGAGCATGTGGCTCTATTAGTATAGGAGATACCTGAAAACATATCACACTTTTCATCATAGTGCTTTTACCAATGCATAAAATGCATGGAGAAGTCATTTCGAATGACTGGTCCTCAGTGTTGTGAGAACGATGACTGGTTAAAATTTTTGGTGGTTTCTTGTTCAGTTCATAGGCCTACATCATGTGGCAAACCGGTGAGCATGTGGCTCTATTAGTATAGGAGATACCTGAAAACATATCACACTTTTCATCATAGTGCTTTTACCAATGCATAAAATGCATGGAGAAGTCATTTCGAATGACTGGTCCTCAGTGTTGTGAGAACGATGACTGGTTAAAATTTTTGGTGGTTTCTTGTTCAGTCCATAGGCCTACATCATGTGGCAAACCGGTGAGCATGTGGCTCTATTAGTATAGGAGATACCTGAAAACATATCACACTTTTCATCATAGTGCTTTTACCAATGCATAAAATGCATGGAGAAGTCATTTCGAATGACTGGTCCTCAGTGTTGTGAGAACGATGACTGGTTAAAATTTTTGGTGGTTTCTTGTTCAGTCCATAGGCCTACATCATGTGGCAAACCGGTGAGCATGTGGCTCTATTAGTATAGGAGATACCTGAAAACATATCACACTTTTCATCATAGTGCTTTTACCAATGCATAAAATGCATGGAGAAGTCATTTCGAATGACTGGTCCTCAGTGTTGTGAGAACGATGACTGGTTAAAATTTTTGGTGGTTTCTTGTTCAGTCCATAGGCCTACATCATGTGGCAAACCGGTGAGCATGTGGCTCTATTAGTATAGGAGATACCTGAAAACATATCACACTTTTCATCATAGTGCTTTTACCAATGCATAAAATGCATGGAGAAGTCATTTCGAATGACTGGTCCTCAGTGTTGTGAGAACGATGACTGGTTAAAATTTTTGGTGGTTTCTTGTTCAGTCCATAGGCCTACATCATGTGGCAAACCGGTGAGCATGTGGCTCTATTAGTATAGGAGATACCTGAAAACATATCACACTTTTCATCATAGTGCTTTTACCAATGCATAAAATGCATGGAGAAGTCATTTCGAATGACTGGTCCTCAGTGTTGTGAGAACGATGACTGGTAAAAATTTTTGGTGGTTTCTTGTTCAGTCCATAGGCCTACATCATGTGGCAAACCGGTGAGCATGTGGCTCTATTAGTATAGGAGATACCTGAAAACATATCACACTTTTCATCATAGTGCTTTTACCAATGCATAAAATGACTGGAGAAGTCATTTCGAATGACTGGTCCTCAGTGTTGTGAGAACGATGACTGGTTAAAATTTTTGGTGGTTTCTTGTTCAGTCCATAGGCCTACATCATGTAGCAAACCGGTGAGCATGTGGCTCTATCAGTATAGGAGATACCTGAAAACATCACACTTTTCATCATAGTGCTTTTACCAATGCATAAAATGCATGGAGAAGTCATTTCGAATGACTGGTCCTCAGTGTTGTGAGAACGATGACTGGTTAAAATTTTTGGTGGTTTCTTGTTCAGTCCATTGGCCTACATCATGTGGCAAACCGGTGAGCATGTGGCTCTATTAGTATGGGAGATACCTGAAAACATATCACACTTTTCATCATAGTGCTTTTACCAATGCATAAAATGCATGGAGAAGTCATTTCGAATGACTGGTCCTCAGTGTTGTGAGAACGATGACTGGTTAAAATTTTTGGTGGTTTCTTGTTCAGTCCATAGGCCTACATCATGTGGCAAACCGGTGAGCATGTGGCTCTATTAGTATAGGAGATACCTGAAAACATATCACACTTTTCATCATAGTGCTTTTACCAATGCATAAAATGCATGGAGAAGTCATTTCGAATGACTGGTCCTCAGTGTTGTGAAAACGATGACTGGTTAAAATTTTTGGTGGTTTTTGTTCAGTCCATAGGCCTACATCATGTGGCAAACCGGTGAGCATGTGGCTCTATTAGTATAGGAGATACCTGAAAACATATCACACTTTTCATCATAGTGCTTTTACCAATGCATAAAATGCATGGAGAAGTCATTTCGAATGACTGGTCCTCAGTGTTGTGAGAACGATGACTGGTTAAAATTTTTGGTGGTTTCTTGTTCAGTCCATAGGCCTACATCATGTAGCAAACCGGTGAGCATGTGGCTCTATCAGTATAGGAGATACCTGAAAACATCACACTTTTCATCATAGTGCTTTTACCAATGCATAAAATGCATGGAGAAGTCATTTCGAATGACTGGTCCTCAGTGTTGTGAGAACGATGACTGGTTAAAATTTTTGGTGGTTTCTTGTTCAGTCCATTGGCCTACATCATGTGGCAAACCGGTGAGCATGTGGCTCTATTAGTATGGGAGATACCTGAAAACATATCACACTTTTCATCATAGTGCTTTTACCAATGCATAAAATGCATGGAGAAGTCATTTCGAATGACTGGTCCTCAGTGTTGTGAGAACGATGACTGGTTAAAATTTTTGGTGGTTTCTTGTTCAGTCCATAGGCCTACATCATGTGGCAAACCGGTGAGCATGTGGCTCTATTAGTATAGGAGATACCTGAAAACATATCACACTTTTCATCATAGTGCTTTTACCAATGCATAAAATGCATGGAGAAGTCATTTCGAATGACTGGTCCTCAGTGTTGTGAAAACGATGACTGGTTAAAATTTTTGGTGGTTTTTGTTCAGTCCATAGGCCTACATCATGTGGCAAACCGGTGAGCATGTGGCTCTATTAGTATAGGAGATACCTGAAAACATATCACACTTTTCATCATAGTGCTTTTACCAATGCATAAAATGCATGGAGAAGTCATTTCGAATGACTGGTCCTCAGTGTTGTGAGAACGATGACTGGTTAAAATTTTTGGTGGTTTCTTGTTCAGTCCATAGGCCTACATCATGTGGCAAACCGGTGAGCATGTGGCTCTATTAGTATAGGAGATACCTGAAAACATATCACACTTTTCATCATAGTGCTTTTACCAATGCATAAAATGCATGGAGAAGTCATTTCGAATGACTGGTCCTCAGTGTTGTGAAAACGATGACTGGTTAAAATTTTTGGTGGTTTCTTGTTCAGTCCATAGGCCTACATCATGTGGCAAACCGGTGAGCATGTGGCTCTATTAGTATAGGAGATACCTGAAAACATATCACACTTTTCATCATAGTGCTTTTACCAATGCATAAAATGCATGGAGAAGTCATTTCGAATGACTGGTCCTCAGTGTTGTGAGAACGATGACTGGTTAAAATTTTTGGTGGTTTCTTGTTCAGTCCATAGGCCTCTATCATGTGGCAAACCGGTGAGCATGTGGCTCTATTAGTATAGGAGATACCTGAAAACATATCACACTTTTCATCATAGTGCTTTTACCAATGCATAAAATGCATGGAGAAGTCATTTCGAATGACTGGTCCTCAGTGTTGTGAGAACGATGACTGGTTAAAATTTTTGGTGGTTTCTTGTTCAGTCCATAGGCCTACATCATGTGGCAAACCGGTGAGCATGTGGCTCTATTAGTATAGGAGATACCTGAAAACATATCACACTTTTCATCATAGTGCTTTTACCAATGCATAAAATGCATGGAGAAGTCATTTCGAATGACTGGTCCTCAGTGTTGTGAGAACGATGACTGGTTAAAATTTTTGGTGGTTTCTTGTTCAGTCCATAGGCCTACATCATGTGGTAAACTGGTGAGCATGTGGCTCTATTAGTATAGGAGATACCTGAAAACATATCACACTTTTCATCATAGTGCTTTTACCAATGCATAAAATGCATGGAGAAGTCATTTCGAATGACTGGTCCTCAGTGTTGTGAGAACGATGACTGGTTAAAATTTTTGGTGGTTTCTTGTTCAGTCCATAGGCCTACATCATGTGGCAAACCGGTGAGCATGTGGCTCTATTAGTATAGGAGATACCTGAAAACATATCACACTTTTCATCATAGTGCTTTTACCAATGCATAAAATGCATGGAGAAGTCATTTCGAATGACTGGTCCTCAGTGTTGTGAGAACGATGACTGGTTAAAATTTTTGGTGGTTTCTTGTTCAGTCCATAGGCCTACATCATGTGGCAAACCGGTGAGCATGTGGCTCTATTAGTATAGGAGATACCTGAAAACATATCACACTTTTCATCATAGTGCTTTTACCAATGCATAAAATGCATGGAGAAGTCATTTCGAATGACTGGTCCTCAGTGTTGTGAGAACGATGACTGGTTAAAATTTTTGGTGGTTTCTTGTTCAGTTCATAGGCCTACATCATGTGGCAAACCGGTGAGCATGTGGCTCTATTAGTATAGGAGATACCTGAAAACATATCACACTTTTCATCATAGTGCTTTTACCAATGCATAAAATGCATGGAGAAGTCATTTCGAATGACTGGTCCTCAGTGTTGTGAGAACGATGACTGGTTAAAATTTTTGGTGGTTTCTTGTTCAGTCCATAGGCCTACATCATGTGGCAAACCGGTGAGCATGTGGCTCTATTAGTATAGGAGATACCTGAAAACATATCACACTTTTCATCATAGTGCTTTTACCAATGCATAAAATGCATGGAGAAGTCATTTCGAATGACTGGTCCTCAGTGTTGTGAGAACGATGACTGGTTAAAATTTTTGGTGGTTTCTTGTTCAGTCCATAGGCCTACATCATGTGGCAAACCGGTGAGCATGTGGCTCTATTAGTATAGGAGATACCTGAAAACATATCACACTTTTCATCATAGTGCTTTTACCAATGCATAAAATGCATGGAGAAGTCATTTCGAATGACTGGTCCTCAGTGTTGTGAGAACGATGACTGGTTAAAATTTTTGGTGGTTTCTTGTTCAGTCCATAGGCCTACATCATGTGGCAAACCGGTGAGCATGTGGCTCTATTAGTATAGGAGATACCTGAAAACATATCACACTTTTCATCATAGTGCTTTTACCAATGCATAAAATGCATGGAGAAGTCATTTCGAATGACTGGTCCTCAGTGTTGTGAGAACGATGACTGGTTAAAATTTTTGGTGGTTTCTTGTTCAGTCCATAGGCCTACATCATGTGGCAAACCGGTGAGCATGTGGCTCTATTAGTATAGGAGATACCTGAAAACATATCACACTTTTCATCATAGTGCTTTTACCAATGCATAAAATGCATGGAGAAGTCATTTCGAATGACTGGTCCTCAGTGTTGTGAGAACGATGACTGGTTAAAATTTTTGGTGGTTTCTTGTTCAGTCCATAGGCCTACATCATGTGGCAAACCGGTGAGCATGTGGCTCTATTAGTATAGGAGATACCTGAAAACATATCACACTTTTCATCATAGTGCTTTTACCAATGCATAAAATGACTGGAGAAGTCATTTCGAATGACTGGTCCTCAGTGTTGTGAGAACGATGACTGGTTAAAATTTTTGGTGGTTTCTTGTTCAGTCCATAGGCCTACATCATGTAGCAAACCGGTGAGCATGTGGCTCTATCAGTATAGGAGATACCTGAAAACATCACACTTTTCATCATAGTGCTTTTACCAATGCATAAAATGCATGGAGAAGTCATTTCGAATGACTGGTCCTCAGTGTTGTGAGAACGATGACTGGTTAAAATTTTTGGTGGTTTCTTGTTCAGTCCATTGGCCTACATCATGTGGCAAACCGGTGAGCATGTGGCTCTATTAGTATGGGAGATACCTGAAAACATATCACACTTTTCATCATAGTGCTTTTACCAATGCATAAAATGCATGGAGAAGTCATTTCGAATGACTGGTCCTCAGTGTTGTGAGAACGATGACTGGTTAAAATTTTTGGTGGTTTCTTGTTCAGTCCATAGGCCTACATCATGTGGCAAACCGGTGAGCATGTGGCTCTATTAGTATAGGAGATACCTGAAAACATATCACACTTTTCATCATAGTGCTTTTACCAATGCATAAAATGCATGGAGAAGTCATTTCGAATGACTGGTCCTCAGTGTTGTGAAAACGATGACTGGTTAAAATTTTTGGTGGTTTTTGTTCAGTCCATAGGCCTACATCATGTGGCAAACCGGTGAGCATGTGGCTCTATTAGTATAGGAGATACCTGAAAACATATCACACTTTTCATCATAGTGCTTTTACCAATGCATAAAATGCATGGAGAAGTCATTTCGAATGACTGGTCCTCAGTGTTGTGAGAACGATGACTGGTTAAAATTTTTGGTGGTTTCTTGTTCAGTCCATAGGCCTACATCATGTGGCAAACCGGTGAGCATGTGGCTCTATTAGTATAGGAGATACCTGAAAACATATCACACTTTTCATCATAGTGCTTTTACCAATGCATAAAATGCATGGAGAAGTCATTTCGAATGACTGGTCCTCAGTGTTGTGAGAACGATGACTGGTTAAAATTTTTGGTGGTTTCTTGTTCAGTCCATAGGCCTACATCATGTGGCAAACCGGTGAGAATGTGGCTCTATTAGTATAGGAGATACCTGAAAACATATCACACTTTTCATCATAGTGCTTTTACCAATGCATAAAATGCATGGAGAAGTCATTTCGAATGACTGGTCCTCAGTGTTGTGAGAACGATGACTGGTTAAAATTTTTGGTGGTTTCTTGTTCAGTCCATAGGCCTACATCATGTGGTAAACTGGTGAGCATGTGGCTCTATTAGTATAGGAGATACCTGAAAACATATCACACTTTTCATCATAGTGCTTTTACCAATGCATAAAATGCATGGAGAAGTCATTTCGAATGACTGGTCCTCAGTGTTGTGAGAACGATGACTGGTTAAAATTTTTGGTGGTTTCTTGTTCAGTCCATAGGCCTACATCATGTGGCAAACCGGTGAGCATGTGGCTCTATTAGTATAGGAGATACCTGAAAACATATCACACTTTTCATCATAGTGCTTTTACCAATGCATAAAATGCATGGAGAAGTCATTTCGAATGACTGGTCCTCAGTGTTGTGAGAACGATGATTTTGGTGGTTTCTTGTTCAGTCCATAGGCCTACATCATGTGGCAAACCGGTGAGCATGTGGCTCTATTAGTATAGGAGATACCTGAAAACATATCACACTTTTCATCATAGTGCTTTTACCAATGCATAAAATGCATGGAGAAGTCATTTCGAATGACTGGTCCTCAGTGTTGTGAGAACGATGACTGGTTAAAATTTTTGGTGGTTTCTTGTTCAGTCCATAGGCCTACATCATGTGGCAAACCGGTGAGCATGTGGCTCTATTAGTATAGGAGATACCTGAAAACATATCACACTTTTCATCATAGTGCTTTTACCAATGCATAAAATGCATGGAGAAGTCATTTCGAATGACTGGTCCTCAGTGTTGTGAGAACGATGACTGGTTAAAATTTTTGGTGGTTTCTTGTTCAGTCCATAGGCCTACATCATGTGGCAAACCGGTGAGCATGTGGCTCTATTAGTATAGGAGATACCTGAAAACATATCACACTTTTCATCATAGTGCTTTTACCAATGCATAAAATGCATGGAGAAGTCATTTCGAATGACTGGTCCTCAGTGTTGTGAGAACGATGACTGGTTAAAATTTTTGGTGGTTTCTTGTTCAGTCCATAGGCCTACATCATGTGGCAAACCGGTGAGCATGTGGCTCTATTAGTATAGGAGATACCTGAAAACATATCACACTTTTCATCATAGTGCTTTTACCAATGCATAAAATGCATGGAGAAGTCATTTCGAATGACTGGTCCTCAGTGTTGTGAGAACGATGACTGGTTAAAATTTTTGGTGGTTTCTTGTTCAGTCCATAGGCCTACATCATGTGGCAAACCGGTGAGCATGTGGCTCTATTAGTATAGGAGATACCTGAAAACATATCACACTTTTCATCATAGTGCTTTTACCAATGCATAAAATGCATGGAGAAGTCATTTCGAATGACTGGTCCTCAGTGTTGTGAGAACGATGACTGGTTAAAATTTTTGGTGGTTTCTTGTTCAGTCCATAGGCCTACATCATGTGGCAAACCGGTGAGCATGTGGCTCTATTAGTATAGGAGATACCTGAAAACATATCACACTTTTCATCATAGTGCTTTTACCAATGCATAAAATGCATGGAGAAGTCATTTCGAATGACTGGTCCTCAGTGTTGTGAGAACGATGACTGGTTAAAATTTTTGGTGGTTTCTTGTTCAGTCCATAGGCCTACATCATGTGGCAAACCGGTGAGCATGTGGCTCTATTAGTATAGGAGATACCTGAAAACATATCACACTTTTCATCATAGTGCTTTTACCAATGCATAAAATGCATGGAGAAGTCATTTCGAATGACTGGTCCTCAGTGTTGTGAGAACGATGACTGGTTAAAATTTTTGGTGGTTTCTTGTTCAGTCCATAGGCCTACATCATGTGGCAAACCGGTGAGCATGTGGCTCTATTAGTATAGGAGATACCTGAAAACATATCACACTTTTCATCATAGTGCTTTTACCAATGCATAAAATGCATGGAGAAGTCATTTCGAATGACTGGTCCTCAGTGTTGTGAGAACGATGACTGGTTAAAATTTTTGGTGGTTTCTTGTTCAGTCCATAGGCCTACATCATGTGGCAAACCGGTGAGCATGTGGCTCTATTAGTATAGGAGATACCTGAAAACATATCACACTTTTCATCATAGTGCTTTTACCAATGCATAAAATGCATGGAGAAGTCATTTCGAATGACTGGTCCTCAGTGTTGTGAGAACGATGACTGGTTAAAATTTTTGGTGGTTTCTTGTTCAGTCCATAGGCCTACATCATGTGGCAAACCGGTGAGCATGTGGCTCTATTAGTATAGGAGATACCTGAAAACATATCACACTTTTCATCATAGTGCTTTTACCAATGCATAAAATGCATGGAGAAGTCATTTCGAATGACTGGTCCTCAGTGTTGTGAGAACGATGACTGGTTAAAATTTTTGGTGGTTTCTTGTTCAGTCCATAGGCCTACATCATGTGGCAAACCGGTGAGCATGTGGCTCTATTAGTATAGGAGATACCTGAAAACATATCACACTTTTCATCATAGTGCTTTTACCAATGCATAAAATGCATGGAGAAGTCATTTCGAATGACTGGTCCTCAGTGTTGTGAGAACGATGACTGGTTAAAATTTTTGGTGGTTTCTTGTTCAGTCCATAGGCCTACATCATGTGGCAAACCGGTGAGCATGTGGCTCTATTAGTATAGGAGATACCTGAAAACATATCACACTTTTCATCATAGTGCTTTTACCAATGCATAAAATGCATGGAGAAGTCATTTCGAATGACTGGTCCTCAGTGTTGTGAGAACGATGACTGGTTAAAATTTTTGGTGGTTTCTTGTTCAGTCCATAGGCCTACATCATGTGGCAAACCGGTGAGCATGTGGCTCTATTAGTATAGGAGATACCTGAAAACATATCACACTTTTCATCATAGTGCTTTTACCAATGCATAAAATGCATGGAGAAGTCATTTCGAATGACTGGTCCTCAGTGTTGTGAGAACGATGACTGGTTAAAATTTTTGGTGGTTTCTTGTTCAGTCCATAGGCCTACATCATGTGGCAAACCGGTGAGCATGTGGCTCTATTAGTATAGGAGATACCTGAAAACATATCACACTTTTCATCATAGTGCTTTTACCAATGCATAAAATGCATGGAGAAGTCATTTCGAATGACTGGTCCTCAGTGTTGTGAGAACGATGACTGGTTAAAATTTTTGGTGGTTTCTTGTTCAGTCCATAGGCCTACATCATGTGGCAAACCGGTGAGCATGTGGCTCTATTAGTATAGGAGATACCTGAAAACATATCACACTTTTCATCATAGTGCTTTTACCAATGCATAAAATGCATGGAGAAGTCATTTCGAATGACTGGTCCTCAGTGTTGTGAGAACGATGACTGGTTAAAATTTTTGGTGGTTTCTTGTTCAGTCCATAGGCCTACATCATGTGGCAAACCGGTGAGCATGTGGCTCTATTAGTATAGGAGATACCTGAAAACATATCACACTTTTCATCATAGTGCTTTTACCAATGCATAAAATGCATGGAGAAGTCATTTCGAATGACTGGTCCTCAGTGTTGTGAGAACGATGACTGGTTAAAATTTTTGGTGGTTTCTTGTTCAGTCCATAGGCCTACATCATGTGGCAAACCGGTGAGCATGTGGCTCTATTAGTATAGGAGATACCTGAAAACATATCACACTTTTCATCATAGTGCTTTTACCAATGCATAAAATGCATGGAGAAGTCATTTCGAATGACTGGTCCTCAGTGTTGTGAGAACGATGACTGGTTAAAATTTTTGGTGGTTTCTTGTTCAGTCCATAGGCCTACATCATGTGGCAAACCGGTGAGCATGTGGCTCTATTAGTATAGGAGATACCTGAAAACATATCACACTTTTCATCATAGTGCTTTTACCAATGCATAAAATGCATGGAGAAGTCATTTCGAATGACTGGTCCTCAGTGTTGTGAGAACGATGACTGGTTAAAATTTTTGGTGGTTTCTTGTTCAGTCCATAGGCCTACATCATGTGGCAAACCGGTGAGCATGTGGCTCTATTAGTATAGGAGATACCTGAAAACATATCACACTTTTCATCATAGTGCTTTTACCAATGCATAAAATGCATGGAGAAGTCATTTCGAATGACTGGTCCTCAGTGTTGTGAGAACGATGACTGGTTAAAATTTTTGGTGGTTTCTTGTTCAGTCCATAGGCCTACATCATGTGGCAAACCGGTGAGCATGTGGCTCTATTAGTATAGGAGATACCTGAAAACATATCACACTTTTCATCATAGTGCTTTTACCAATGCATAAAATGCATGGAGAAGTCATTTCGAATGACTGGTCCTCAGTGTTGTGAGAACGATGACTGGTTAAAATTTTTGGTGGTTTCTTGTTCAGTCCATAGGCCTACATCATGTGGCAAACCGGTGAGCATGTGGCTCTATTAGTATAGGAGATACCTGAAAACATATCACACTTTTCATCATAGTGCTTTTACCAATGCATAAAATGCATGGAGAAGTCATTTCGAATGACTGGTCCTCAGTGTTGTGAGAACGATGACTGGTTAAAATTTTTGGTGGTTTCTTGTTCAGTCCATAGGCCTACATCATGTGGCAAACCGGTGAGCATGTGGCTCTATTAGTATAGGAGATACCTGAAAACATATCACACTTTTCATCATAGTGCTTTTACCAATGCATAAAATGCATGGAGAAGTCATTTCGAATGACTGGTCCTCAGTGTTGTGAGAACGATGACTGGTTAAAATTTTTGGTGGTTTCTTGTTCAGTCCATAGGCCTACATCATGTGGCAAACCGGTGAGCATGTGGCTCTATTAGTATAGGAGATACCTGAAAACATATCACACTTTTCATCATAGTGCTTTTACCAATGCATAAAATGCATGGAGAAGTCATTTCGAATGACTGGTCCTCAGTGTTGTGAGAACGATGACTGGTTAAAATTTTTGGTGGTTTCTTGTTCAGTCCATAGGCCTACATCATGTGGCAAACCGGTGAGCATGTGGCTCTATTAGTATAGGAGATACCTGAAAACATATCACACTTTTCATCATAGTGCTTTTACCAATGCATAAAATGCATGGAGAAGTCATTTCGAATGACTGGTCCTCAGTGTTGTGAGAACGATGACTGGTTAAAATTTTTGGTGGTTTCTTGTTCAGTCCATAGGCCTACATCATGTGGCAAACCGGTGAGCATGTGGCTCTATTAGTATAGGAGATACCTGAAAACATATCACACTTTTCATCATAGTGCTTTTACCAATGCATAAAATGCATGGAGAAGTCATTTCGAATGACTGGTCCTCAGTGTTGTGAGAACGATGACTGGTTAAAATTTTTGGTGGTTTCTTGTTCAGTCCATAGGCCTACATCATGTGGCAAACCGGTGAGCATGTGGCTCTATTAGTATAGGAGATACCTGAAAACATATCACACTTTTCATCATAGTGCTTTTACCAATGCATAAAATGCATGGAGAAGTCATTTCGAATGACTGGTCCTCAGTGTTGTGAGAACGATGACTGGTTAAAATTTTTGGTGGTTTCTTGTTCAGTCCATAGGCCTACATCATGTGGCAAACCGGTGAGCATGTGGCTCTATTAGTATAGGAGATACCTGAAAACATATCACACTTTTCATCATAGTGCTTTTACCAATGCATAAAATGCATGGAGAAGTCATTTCGAATGACTGGTCCTCAGTGTTGTGAGAACGATGACTGGTTAAAATTTTTGGTGGTTTCTTGTTCAGTCCATAGGCCTACATCATGTGGCAAACCGGTGAGCATGTGGCTCTATTAGTATAGGAGATACCTGAAAACATATCACACTTTTCATCATAGTGCTTTTACCAATGCATAAAATGCATGGAGAAGTCATTTCGAATGACTGGTCCTCAGTGTTGTGAGAACGATGACTGGTTAAAATTTTTGGTGGTTTCTTGTTCAGTCCATAGGCCTACATCATGTGGCAAACCGGTGAGCATGTGGCTCTATTAGTATAGGAGATACCTGAAAACATATCACACTTTTCATCATAGTGCTTTTACCAATGCATAAAATGCATGGAGAAGTCATTTCGAATGACTGGTCCTCAGTGTTGTGAGAACGATGACTGGTTAAAATTTTTGGTGGTTTCTTGTTCAGTCCATAGGCCTACATCATGTGGCAAACCGGTGAGCATGTGGCTCTATTAGTATAGGAGATACCTGAAAACATATCACACTTTTCATCATAGTGCTTTTACCAATGCATAAAATGCATGGAGAAGTCATTTCGAATGACTGGTCCTCAGTGTTGTGAGAACGATGACTGGTTAAAATTTTTGGTGGTTTCTTGTTCAGTCCATAGGCCTACATCATGTGGCAAACCGGTGAGCATGTGGCTCTATTAGTATAGGAGATACCTGAAAACATATCACACTTTTCATCATAGTGCTTTTACCAATGCATAAAATGCATGGAGAAGTCATTTCGAATGACTGGTCCTCAGTGTTGTGAGAACGATGACTGGTTAAAATTTTTGGTGGTTTCTTGTTCAGTCCATAGGCCTACATCATGTGGCAAACCGGTGAGCATGTGGCTCTATTAGTATAGGAGATACCTGAAAACATATCACACTTTTCATCATAGTGCTTTTACCAATGCATAAAATGCATGGAGAAGTCATTTCGAATGACTGGTCCTCAGTGTTGTGAGAACGATGACTGGTTAAAATTTTTGGTGGTTTCTTGTTCAGTCCATAGGCCTACATCATGTGGCAAACCGGTGAGCATGTGGCTCTATTAGTATAGGAGATACCTGAAAACATATCACACTTTTCATCATAGTGCTTTTACCAATGCATAAAATGCATGGAGAAGTCATTTCGAATGACTGGTCCTCAGTGTTGTGAGAACGATGACTGGTTAAAATTTTTGGTGGTTTCTTGTTCAGTCCATAGGCCTACATCATGTGGCAAACCGGTGAGCATGTGGCTCTATTAGTATAGGAGATACCTGAAAACATATCACACTTTTCATCATAGTGCTTTTACCAATGCATAAAATGCATGGAGAAGTCATTTCGAATGACTGGTCCTCAGTGTTGTGAGAACGATGACTGGTTAAAATTTTTGGTGGTTTCTTGTTCAGTCCATAGGCCTACATCATGTGGCAAACCGGTGAGCATGTGGCTCTATTAGTATAGGAGATACCTGAAAACATATCACACTTTTCATCATAGTGCTTTTACCAATGCATAAAATGCATGGAGAAGTCATTTCGAATGACTGGTCCTCAGTGTTGTGAGAACGATGACTGGTTAAAATTTTTGGTGGTTTCTTGTTCAGTCCATAGGCCTACATCATGTGGCAAACCGGTGAGCATGTGGCTCTATTAGTATAGGAGATACCTGAAAACATATCACACTTTTCATCATAGTGCTTTTACCAATGCATAAAATGCATGGAGAAGTCATTTCGAATGACTGGTCCTCAGTGTTGTGAGAACGATGACTGGTTAAAATTTTTGGTGGTTTCTTGTTCAGTCCATAGGCCTACATCATGTGGCAAACCGGTGAGCATGTGGCTCTATTAGTATAGGAGATACCTGAAAACATATCACACTTTTCATCATAGTGCTTTTACCAATGCATAAAATGCATGGAGAAGTCATTTCGAATGACTGGTCCTCAGTGTTGTGAGAACGATGACTGGTTAAAATTTTTGGTGGTTTCTTGTTCAGTCCATAGGCCTACATCATGTGGCAAACCGGTGAGCATGTGGCTCTATTAGTATAGGAGATACCTGAAAACATATCACACTTTTCATCATAGTGCTTTTACCAATGCATAAAATGCATGGAGAAGTCATTTCGAATGACTGGTCCTCAGTGTTGTGAGAACGATGACTGGTTAAAATTTTTGGTGGTTTCTTGTTCAGTCCATAGGCCTACATCATGTGGCAAACCGGTGAGCATGTGGCTCTATTAGTATAGGAGATACCTGAAAACATATCACACTTTTCATCATAGTGCTTTTACCAATGCATAAAATGCATGGAGAAGTCATTTCGAATGACTGGTCCTCAGTGTTGTGAGAACGATGACTGGTTAAAATTTTTGGTGGTTTCTTGTTCAGTCCATAGGCCTACATCATGTGGCAAACCGGTGAGCATGTGGCTCTATTAGTATAGGAGATACCTGAAAACATATCACACTTTTCATCATAGTGCTTTTACCAATGCATAAAATGCATGGAGAAGTCATTTCGAATGACTGGTCCTCAGTGTTGTGAGAACGATGACTGGTTAAAATTTTTGGTGGTTTCTTGTTCAGTCCATAGGCCTACATCATGTGGCAAACCGGTGAGCATGTGGCTCTATTAGTATAGGAGATACCTGAAAACATATCACACTTTTCATCATAGTGCTTTTACCAATGCATAAAATGCATGGAGAAGTCATTTCGAATGACTGGTCCTCAGTGTTGTGAGAACGATGACTGGTTAAAATTTTTGGTGGTTTCTTGTTCAGTCCATAGGCCTACATCATGTGGCAAACCGGTGAGCATGTGGCTCTATTAGTATAGGAGATACCTGAAAACATATCACACTTTTCATCATAGTGCTTTTACCAATGCATAAAATGCATGGAGAAGTCATTTCGAATGACTGGTCCTCAGTGTTGTGAGAACGATGACTGGTTAAAATTTTTGGTGGTTTCTTGTTCAGTCCATAGGCCTACATCATGTGGCAAACCGGTGAGCATGTGGCTCTATTAGTATAGGAGATACCTGAAAACATATCACACTTTTCATCATAGTGCTTTTACCAATGCATAAAATGCATGGAGAAGTCATTTCGAATGACTGGTCCTCAGTGTTGTGAGAACGATGACTGGTTAAAATTTTTGGTGGTTTCTTGTTCAGTCCATAGGCCTACATCATGTGGCAAACCGGTGAGCATGTGGCTCTATTAGTATAGGAGATACCTGAAAACATATCACACTTTTCATCATAGTGCTTTTACCAATGCATAAAATGCATGGAGAAGTCATTTCGAATGACTGGTCCTCAGTGTTGTGAGAACGATGACTGGTTAAAATTTTTGGTGGTTTCTTGTTCAGTCCATAGGCCTACATCATGTGGCAAACCGGTGAGCATGTGGCTCTATTAGTATAGGAGATACCTGAAAACATATCACACTTTTCATCATAGTGCTTTTACCAATGCATAAAATGCATGGAGAAGTCATTTCGAATGACTGGTCCTCAGTGTTGTGAGAACGATGACTGGTTAAAATTTTTGGTGGTTTCTTGTTCAGTCCATAGGCCTACATCATGTGGCAAACCGGTGAGCATGTGGCTCTATTAGTATAGGAGATACCTGAAAACATATCACACTTTTCATCATAGTGCTTTTACCAATGCATAAAATGCATGGAGAAGTCATTTCGAATGACTGGTCCTCAGTGTTGTGAGAACGATGACTGGTTAAAATTTTTGGTGGTTTCTTGTTCAGTCCATAGGCCTACATCATGTGGCAAACCGGTGAGCATGTGGCTCTATTAGTATAGGAGATACCTGAAAACATATCACACTTTTCATCATAGTGCTTTTACCAATGCATAAAATGCATGGAGAAGTCATTTCGAATGACTGGTCCTCAGTGTTGTGAGAACGATGACTGGTTAAAATTTTTGGTGGTTTCTTGTTCAGTCCATAGGCCTACATCATGTGGCAAACCGGTGAGCATGTGGCTCTATTAGTATAGGAGATACCTGAAAACATATCACACTTTTCATCATAGTGCTTTTACCAATGCATAAAATGCATGGAGAAGTCATTTCGAATGACTGGTCCTCAGTGTTGTGAGAACGATGACTGGTTAAAATTTTTGGTGGTTTCTTGTTCAGTCCATAGGCCTACATCATGTGGCAAACCGGTGAGCATGTGGCTCTATTAGTATAGGAGATACCTGAAAACATATCACACTTTTCATCATAGTGCTTTTACCAATGCATAAAATGCATGGAGAAGTCATTTCGAATGACTGGTCCTCAGTGTTGTGAGAACGATGACTGGTTAAAATTTTTGGTGGTTTCTTGTTCAGTCCATAGGCCTACATCATGTGGCAAACCGGTGAGCATGTGGCTCTATTAGTATAGGAGATACCTGAAAACATATCACACTTTTCATCATAGTGCTTTTACCAATGCATAAAATGCATGGAGAAGTCATTTCGAATGACTGGTCCTCAGTGTTGTGAGAACGATGACTGGTTAAAATTTTTGGTGGTTTCTTGTTCAGTCCATAGGCCTACATCATGTGGCAAACCGGTGAGCATGTGGCTCTATTAGTATAGGAGATACCTGAAAACATATCACACTTTTCATCATAGTGCTTTTACCAATGCATAAAATGCATGGAGAAGTCATTTCGAATGACTGGTCCTCAGTGTTGTGAGAACGATGACTGTGTTAAAATTTTTGGTGGTTTCTTGTTCAGTCCATAGGCCTACATCATGTGGCAAACCGTGTGAGCATGTGGCTCTATTAGTATAGGAGATACCTGAAAACATATCACACTTTTCATCATAGTGCTTTTACCAATGCATAAAATGCATGGAGAAGTCATTTCGAATGACTGGTCCTCAGTGTTGTGAGAACGATGACTGGTTAAAATTTTTGGTGGTTTCTTGTTCAGTCCATAGGCCTACATCATGTGGCAAACCGGTGAGCATGTGGCTCTATTAGTATAGGAGATACCTGAAAACATATCACACTTTTCATCATAGTGCTTTTACCAATGCATAAAATGCATGGAGAAGTCATTTCGAATGACTGGTCCTCAGTGTTGTGAGAACGATGACTGGTTAAAATTTTTGGTGGTTTCTTGTTCAGTCCATAGGCCTACATCATGTGGCAAACCGGTGAGCATGTGGCTCTATTAGTATAGGAGATACCTGAAAACATATCACACTTTTCATCATAGTGCTTTTACCAATGCATAAAATGCATGGAGAAGTCATTTCGAATGACTGGTCCTCAGTGTTGTGAGAACGATGACTGGTTAAAATTTTTGGTGGTTTCTTGTTCAGTCCATAGGCCTACATCATGTGGCAAACCGGTGAGCATGTGGCTCTATTAGTATAGGAGATACCTGAAAACATATCACACTTTTCATCATAGTGCTTTTACCAATGCATAAAATGCATGGAGAAGTCATTTCGAATGACTGGTCCTCAGTGTTGTGAGAACGATGACTGGTTAAAATTTTTGGTGGTTTCTTGTTCAGTCCATAGGCCTACATCATGTGGCAAACCGGTGAGCATGTGGCTCTATTAGTATAGGAGATACCTGAAAACATATCACACTTTTCATCATAGTGCTTTTACCAATGCATAAAATGCATGGAGAAGTCATTTCGAATGACTGGTCCTCAGTGTTGTGAGAACGATGACTGGTTAAAATTTTTGGTGGTTTCTTGTTCAGTCCATAGGCCTACATCATGTGGCAAACCGGTGAGCATGTGGCTCTATTAGTATAGGAGATACCTGAAAACATATCACACTTTTCATCATAGTGCTTTTACCAATGCATAAAATGCATGGAGAAGTCATTTCGAATGACTGGTCCTCAGTGTTGTGAGAACGATGACTGGTTAAAATTTTTGGTGGTTTCTTGTTCAGTCCATAGGCCTACATCATGTGGCAAACCGGTGAGCATGTGGCTCTATTAGTATAGGAGATACCTGAAAACATATCACACTTTTCATCATAGTGCTTTTACCAATGCATAAAATGCATGGAGAAGTCATTTCGAATGACTGGTCCTCAGTGTTGTGAGAACGATGACTGGTTAAAATTTTTGGTGGTTTCTTGTTCAGTCCATAGGCCTACATCATGTGGCAAACCGGTGAGCATGTGGCTCTATTAGTATAGGAGATACCTGAAAACATATCACACTTTTCATCATAGTGCTTTTACCAATGCATAAAATGCATGGAGAAGTCATTTCGAATGACTGGTCCTCAGTGTTGTGAGAACGATGACTGGTTAAAATTTTTGGTGGTTTCTTGTTCAGTCCATAGGCCTACATCATGTGGCAAACCGGTGAGCATGTGGCTCTATTAGTATAGGAGATACCTGAAAACATATCACACTTTTCATCATAGTGCTTTTACCAATGCATAAAATGCATGGAGAAGTCATTTCGAATGACTGGTCCTCAGTGTTGTGAGAACGATGACTGGTTAAAATTTTTGGTGGTTTCTTGTTCAGTCCATAGGCCTACATCATGTGGCAAACCGGTGAGCATGTGGCTCTATTAGTATAGGAGATACCTGAAAACATATCACACTTTTCATCATAGTGCTTTTACCAATGCATAAAATGCATGGAGAAGTCATTTCGAATGACTGGTCCTCAGTGTTGTGAGAACGATGACTGGTTAAAATTTTTGGTGGTTTCTTGTTCAGTCCATAGGCCTACATCATGTGGCAAACCGGTGAGCATGTGGCTCTATTAGTATAGGAGATACCTGAAAACATATCACACTTTTCATCATAGTGCTTTTACCAATGCATAAAATGCATGGAGAAGTCATTTCGAATGACTGGTCCTCAGTGTTGTGAGAACGATGACTGGTTAAAATTTTTGGTGGTTTCTTGTTCAGTCCATAGGCCTACATCATGTGGCAAACCGGTGAGCATGTGGCTCTATTAGTATAGGAGATACCTGAAAACATATCACACTTTTCATCATAGTGCTTTTACCAATGCATAAAATGCATGGAGAAGTCATTTCGAATGACTGGTCCTCAGTGTTGTGAGAACGATGACTGGTTAAAATTTTTGGTGGTTTCTTGTTCAGTCCATAGGCCTACATCATGTGGCAAACCGGTGAGCATGTGGCTCTATTAGTATAGGAGATACCTGAAAACATATCACACTTTTCATCATAGTGCTTTTACCAATGCATAAAATGCATGGAGAAGTCATTTCGAATGACTGGTCCTCAGTGTTGTGAGAACGATGACTGGTTAAAATTTTTGGTGGTTTCTTGTTCAGTCCATAGGCCTACATCATGTGGCAAACCGGTGAGCATGTGGCTCTATTAGTATAGGAGATACCTGAAAACATATCACACTTTTCATCATAGTGCTTTTACCAATGCATAAAATGCATGGAGAAGTCATTTCGAATGACTGGTCCTCAGTGTTGTGAGAACGATGACTGGTTAAAATTTTTGGTGGTTTCTTGTTCAGTCCATAGGCCTACATCATGTGGCAAACCGGTGAGCATGTGGCTCTATTAGTATAGGAGATACCTGAAAACATATCACACTTTTCATCATAGTGCTTTTACCAATGCATAAAATGCATGGAGAAGTCATTTCGAATGACTGGTCCTCAGTGTTGTGAGAACGATGACTGGTTAAAATTTTTGGTGGTTTCTTGTTCAGTCCATAGGCCTACATCATGTGGCAAACCGGTGAGCATGTGGCTCTATTAGTATAGGAGATACCTGAAAACATATCACACTTTTCATCATAGTGCTTTTACCAATGCATAAAATGCATGGAGAAGTCATTTCGAATGACTGGTCCTCAGTGTTGTGAGAACGATGACTGGTTAAAATTTTTGGTGGTTTCTTGTTCAGTCCATAGGCCTACATCATGTGGCAAACCGGTGAGCATGTGGCTCTATTAGTATAGGAGATACC